>NW_028318977.1:775000-1075000 GCF_062004578.1 Staurois parvus
AAATTCATATGGGTACAGTGTTGCATGACCGCACAATTGTCATTCAAAGTGTGATAGCGCTGAAAGCTGAAAATTGCCCTGGACAGGAAGGGGGTAAAAGTGTCCGGACTGGAAGTGGTTAAACTATATTTCAAATGTGGGCCTGTTGTGTAATATATAATTTTTTATTTTCTTTTACACGAAGCAGATGGGAAGGCAATGATCAGTATAGCGCTGTTTTGGGAAGTTCACAATCATTCGATCATTTCACGCAAAATTTCACACCGTGTGTCTGAAACCTGTGACTGGAGAATGTTAATTAAAACCAACACCTCTTTGTATTTTATCCTCAGGGACTCCCAGAGACCAGGATCCCAGGAGAGCCTCATCGAGATCCTATGTGTGGAGCCTTCATCTCCCCCAGCTGTGGATGGGGCCCTGTGCAGACGTCCGTTGTGTCGCCTCCTATACCATGTTGGGAATATCTGGAGCTGACTGTCCAGACCTGAAGGTCCAATGACTTGTGTCTCCCTCCTGAGCCTGCAATACAAGGGCAGCGTGTGGGGCAGGAGTGTGGTGGAGATGGCTCATATCCCCGTCTATCTGAGCCCAGCCGTGCTGGTTCTGTTCAGCTGTGACCTCTGCTTGGTGAGAGCAAGTAAGTATCTCTGAGTATACAATGCATCTTCAACAAAGTGATGATGATCCATGGCAATGGATACAATTCTGCCACCAGAAACTTGTTCCTGATGCTTAGAACAAGCATAGATCTATACCAGGGGTGGACTGACAACTGGGCAATAGGGGATCATGGGGCCCCTGTGTCCTTACCCAAACTCAAAAAAGCCTATGAAAAAGGTACCAGGGGCATCTCATGGGGCCCCCCTACTGACCCCGGGCCCTCGGGCAGTGCCCGAGTTTCCAAATGGTCAGTCCGCCCCTGGTCTATATTCAAACAAACTGAAAAAAACAAACACCCCTCCCAAAAAAAAAAAATAAAAAATGGGCAGACTCGATGGACCACTCGGTCTTGTTCTGCCATCACGTTTCTATGTTTCGATGGTAGAAATGTTCTCTATTTTAGGAAAGAAGTGGTGACCGAAGCACTACAAGACAATTTGAGAATGGCATTGTGATGTATCTTCAAGCTTTAAAAAAACCCCAATTGTGATCTAAAGGAATTATTAGCTCGGTGGCAGTAGCGGTTTTATGGATATCATACCAGTCCAAACTTCATTTTAGGGCTTGTTGGACCACTTTTATTAAACCCGAAAGTAAAAGTGACGCTGATATGTTTGGTGACCCCTTGCATGCCTAGACACCTCGTCATTAGTTTGTGAGCGATACTGATTTGTTGGGTGATCTCACGTGTGCCTAGGCATCTCATCCAACCACAGCCTGGGGGGAGCTGGATGCTGCACCTGTTCCTCCTCCATTAAATTGCAGGGGGGAGACGCACAGCAGCTAGATGCTTTCATGTGCAAGGGCCCTAAACCCGGGTGCCACACGTTCCTTGTGATAAGGATAACAACAAGCTGTGCTCTCAGTGAAGGATTTGAAAGTTTCTGTAGAAGGGTTACAAAGTAAATGATCTGAAAGTAGGTGGACCTTCAATCACCTTCATCCCACCCCCGCCCCAACTCAATTTATTTATTTTTTTCTACAGGGCGCGCGTATCTTTTTTTTTTTGGGTACCAGCTCCCACTTCCTTAATTCTCTCCTAGGCAAGAGTGACATAGATAGTCCCATCCACAGCCTCCTGGGAAGTGTCCACATGTCCCAGGAGGCTTCAGGACCAGTCTCACTGAGCTGCGCCGTGCAGTGGGGAGCCAGTTGTGATTCCTCAGCAAGTCACCGCCAGCTCCCAAATCCAAGATGGAATCACCAGGGACCTGCAGGGGACAGAAGTGGCTGCAGGATGATGGCGTTAGACTCCAGGTACTGGAGGTTTTTTTACAGGGAGCGTGTATCTCTTCTTTTTTTTTTCTTTTTTTTTTTTGTCGGATACCAGCTCCCACTTCCTTCTCTCCTAGGCAAGAGTGGCGTTGCTAGTCCCACCCACAGCCTCCTGGGACGCATCCTCATGTCCCAGGAGGCTTCAGGACCAGTCTCACTGCCAGGGGCGGACTGACAACTCATGGGGCCCCCGGGCAATAGGGGATCATGGGGCCCCTGTGTCCTTGCCCAAACTCAAAAAAGCCTATGAAAAAGGTACCAGGGGCATCTCATGGGGCCCCCTACTGACCCTGGGCCCTCGGGCACTGCCCGAGTTTCCAAATGGTCCGTCCCTGCTCACTGCGCTGCGCCGTGCAGTGGGGAGCCAGTTGTGATTTCTCAGGAAGTCACCGCCAACTCCCAAATCCAAGATGGTGCCACCGGGGACCTGCAGGAGACAGAAGTGGCTGTGGGATGACGGCGTTGGGACTCCAGGTACTGATAAGTACCGTATTTGTAGCTGCCGAATTAAAAAAAAAAAAATTCTTGAAGAAGCAAAGATCTGAATGGGGTCCTCCAACTATAGCTGATACAAAAAGAAAAATCATTGGTATAGGCTTTACTAAAGTTTAAATGGCATTACTAAGTGCCTATATGCTAATGTTCAGTTCTTTATATAACATTTTTTTATTTGGGTTTAAATGGCATTACTAAGTGCTTATATGCTAATGTCTGGTTCTTTATATACCATGTTTTATTAAAATGTAAAAGTGCTTATGTGCTAATGTTCCCTTCTTTACATAATCTGCTTTACTTACATTTAAATGGCATTACTAAGTGTTTATATGCTAATGTACAGTTCTTTATATAGTATTTTTTATTTAGGTATAATTGGCATTACTAAGTGCTTATATGCTAACGTCCAGTTCTTTATCTATAATTTTTTTATTTAGGTATAATTGGCATTATTAAGTGCTTATATGCTAATGTTCAGTTCTTTATATAGAATGTTTTATTCAGGTTTAATTGGCATTACTAAGTGCTTATATGCTAACGTCCAGTTCTTTATATAGTATTTTTTATGTAGGTATAATTGGCATTATTAAGTGCTTATATGCTAATGTTAGGGTCTTTATATACCATGCTTTAATAAAGTTTAAAAGTGCTAATGTTCCATTCTTGATCTAATATGCTTTATTTGGGTTTAAATGCCATGACCAAGTGCTTATATGCTAATGTTCGGTTCTTTATATAAAACCAGCATCATGTGTTAGAATGAATTTGCAGAAAGATATTGTTGGATCAACTTTTTTCCCCATGATCTCTGACCTATCTTTTTGTGCAATGCGGAGAGATATTTAGTCTCCACCAGGGGCGGACTGACCATTTGGAAACTCAGGCACTGCCTGAGGGCCCGGGGTCAGTAGAGGGCCCAATGAGATGCCCCTGGTACCTTTTTCTTAGGTTTTTTTGAGTTTGGGAAAGGACACAGGGGCCCCATGATCCCTTATTGCCCAGGGGCCCCATGAATTGTCAGTCCGCCCCTGGTCTCCACACACACGGGGCATTTTGATAACGCTGGTAACCAGGGGCGGACTGACAACTCATGGGGCCCCCGGGCAATCGGGGATCATGGGGCCCCTGTGTCTTTGCCCAAACTCAAAAAAGCCTATGAAAAAGGTACCAGGGGCATCTCATGGGGCCCCCTACTGACCCCGGGCCCTCGGGCAGTGCCCGAGTTTCCAAATGGTCAGTCCGCCCCTGCTGGTAACATTAGCTGTGTACAGTCACGTTTAAAAATGTGAGTTTTCAGCTTTTTTTAGTGTTTTTGCATTAGCGTTTAGCGGTGTTTTGAAAAATATAACGACGTTTTTACGCATTTGTTGTTTTTAGCATTTTTTTTTTTCAGAAAGAATTTTTTTTTTTTAAAAAAAACAAGTTTTTTTAGAAATAAAAATGGTCCTACATGGCCATTTAGCCACTGTGCTGCCCTTGAAAAGCAATCCGCCACTTTGTAGAAGGCAGTAAGCCTTAGTCCTCATGCATACTTTTTTGGCAAAAAAAACCTCCAAAAGCGCCAGTTTGTGGCTTTTTACCGCATTTTTCATCTTAAAAACACCTCTAGAAGCCCAATAGTCCTGGGATTTTTTCTAGCTGAAAAATGCCCCTGCCAAGAAACGTTGATTGCAGTCTATGTGTGCATGGAAACATAGGGTAACATGCTGGGGGGTTTACTGGCTGTAGAAGAGAACGTCAAAAGCCAAAAACAGCCGCTGTAAGAATGTCCCGTGTGCATGAGGACTAAGGCTTACTGCCTTCTACAAAGCGGTGGATTGCTTTTCAAGGGCAGCACAGTGGCTAAATGGCCATGTAGGACCATCAGGAACATAAAACATATATACGTTTAGGTATGCATAAATGTGTATTAAATCATTCACTCATTAAATGGGGCAGCACAGGGGCTAAATGGTTGGCACTTCCACTTGCCAGTACTAGGGTCCTTGGTTCAAATCCCAACCATATCACCACCTGCCTGGAGTTTGCATGTTCTCCCTGTGCCTGTGTGGGTTTCCTCCAGGTACTCCAGTTTCCTCCCACACGCAGCACTTTACATATATATTGTACATTCACAGCAGTCCCTAACCCTCAAGGGGCGTACAATCTGAGGTCCCTAACTCACATTCATACATACACATACTAGGGACAATTTAGACAGGAGCCAATTAAGCAACCAGCATGTCTTTGGAGTGTGGGATGAGACTGGGGTACCTGGAGGAAGCTCACGCAGGCACAGGGAGAACATGCAAACTCCAGGCAGGTGGTGCTGTGGTTGGGATTCGTACCGACTACCCTAGTGCTGCCAGGTGGGAGTCACTGTGCTGCCAAAAGGTTTCAGGATAATGAAGTGTCTGGCAGTTTGAGGGTTACAGAATATTGGCCAGCATGTCTTTGGAGGTTGGGAGGAGACTGGGGTACCTGGAGGAAGCTCACGCAGGCACAGGGAGAACATGCAAACTCCAGGCAGGTGGTGCTGTGGTTGTTACTTGAGCCAATGGCACTGGTTCTGCCAGGTGGACGTGCTAACCACTTAGCCACTGTGCTGCCCCATTTAATGAGTGAAAGATTTAATATACATTTATTCATACCCAGGGGCGGCCTGACAACTCATGGGGCCCCCGGGCAATAGGGGATCATGGGGCCACTGTGTCCTCGCCCAAACTCAAAAAAGCCTATGAAAAAGGTACCAGGGGCATCTCATGGGGCCCCCTACTGACCCCGGGCCCTCGGGCAGTGCCCGAGTTTCCAAATGGTCAGTCTGCCCCTGTTCATACCTAAACGTACAGTGGGGCAAAAAAGTATTTAGTCCCCACCAATTGTGCAAGTTCTCCCACTTACAAAGATGAGAGAGACCTGTAATTGGCATCATAGGTAGACCTCAACTATGAGAGACAAAATGAGAAAACAAATCCAGACAATCACATTGGCTGATCTGGAAAGAATTTATTTGCAAATTATGGTGGAAAATAAGTATTTGGTCACCTACAAACAAGCAAGATTTCTGGCTCTCACAGACCTGTACCTTCTTCTTTAAGAGGCTCCTCTGTCCTGCACTCATTACCTGTATCAATGGCACCTGTTTGAACTTGTTATCAGTATAAAAGACACCTGTCCACAACCTCAAACAGTCACACTCCAAACTCCACTATGGTGAAGACCAAAGAGCTGTCGAAGGACACCAGAAACAAAATTATAGACCTGCACCAGGCTGGGAAGACTGAATCTGCAATAGGCAAGCAGCTTGGTGTGAACAAATCAACTGTGGGAGCAATAATTAGAAAATGGAAGACATACAAGACAACTGATAATCTCCGTCGATCTGGATCTCCACGCAAGATCTCACCCCGTGGGGTCAAAATGATCACAAGAACGGTGAGCAAAAATCCCGGGACCACACGGGGGGACCTAGTGAGTGACCTGCAGAGAGCTGGGACCAACGTAACAAAGGCTACCATCAGTAACACACTACGCCACCAGGGACTCAGATCCTGCAGTGCCAGACGTGTCCCCCTGCTTAAGCCAGTACATGTCCGGGCCCATCTGAAGTTTGCTAGAGAGCATTTGGATGATCCAGAAGAGGACTGGGAGAATGTCATATGGTCAGATGAAACCAAAATAGAACTGTTTGGTAGAAACACAACTCGTCGTGTTTGAAGGAGAGAGAATGCTGAGTTACATCCAAAGAACACCATACCTACTGTGAAGCATGGGGGTGGCAACATCATGCTTTGGGGCTGTTTCTCCGCAAAGGGACCAGGACGACTGATCCATGTACAGGACAGAATGAATAGGGCAATTTATCGTGAGATTTTGAATGCAAACCTCCTTCCATCAGCAAGGGCATTGAAGATGAAACGTGGCTGGGTCTTCCAACATGACAATGATCCCAAACATACCGCCCGGGCAACAAAGGAGTGGCTTCGTAAGAAGCATTTCAAGGTCCTGGAGTGGCCTAGCCAGTCTCCAAATCTCAACCCCATAGAAAACCTTTGGAGGGAGTTGAAAGTCCGTGTTGCCCAGCGACAGCCCCAAAACATCACTGCTCTAGAGGAGATCTGCATGGAGGATTGGCCAACATACCAGCAACAGTGTGTGCCAACCTTGTGAAGACTTACAGGAAACGTTTGACCTCTGTCATTGCCAACAAAGGATATATAACAAAGTATTGAGATGAACTTTTCATATTGACCAAATACTTATTTTCCACCATAATTTGCAAATAAATTCTTTCCAGATCAGCCAATGTGATTGTCTGGATTTGTTTTCTCATTTTGTCTCTCATAGTTGAGGTCTACCTATGATGCCAATTACAGGCCTCTCTCATCTTTTTAAGTGGAAGAACTTGTACAATTGGTGGCTGACTAAATACTTTTTTTTCCCCACTGTATATATGTTTTATGTTCCTGATGGTCCTACATGGCGACTGCCCAGGATTGGAGCTTAAAGGGCTCCCGTCTTGCTTCGCTCACTCGAGGATCTCCACATTGTTCATTGTTCTGCTTTCTATTCTTTATTTTGTACCTTTTCTCTTCTAAATAAACAAGTTCACCGCAAGCCAAGCTTGTCACTTTCCTTATCAAATGCATGCGGAGAAGGATTTTCTCTGGTAGCAGCGTTGTCGTTTTTTTTTGTTTTTTTTTTACCGCCATCTGTCCGCGTTTCACATTTTATAAACTGTGCAGAATTTTACATCAAACCCAACGAAACACAGACGAGTTATATTTTCTGTGATTTCCAAGCAGCGAGGCCAGCGAGCCGCATCTCTGGTGACACTCGGCGTTCCTGGAATGCATGGATGTACAGAGCTGGGTGACAGATGGCCGTCTCCTGCTGCCAGACTCCGACACCTCTCCCTCCTGGGTGTCATCCACAGCGAAGGTGTCCCATCTGTCACTGATATTGCCCATGCTGACTCTGCCACGGGATGGTGTCGCTTGGCAGGCGTAGGGCGCCAATGTCACCGCCAAAGTGGAGGGCGAGGAGGTGGTTGGTAACCTTGGCTCATTGTCACTTTGTGTCTCCTTCCAGATCGACCTCCTTCTCCGGTCAACGTCACTGTCACACAGCTGAAGGCCAACTCCGCCACCGTCTCGTGGGATGTCCCCGAGGGTGACATTATCATTGGATATGCGATATCTCAGCAGGTAGGAGGACAAATGTGGCTGTTATGATGTGATATTAGTACCACATGTCACAATAATGTTCTCATACAGATAGGCACTAAAGTGGACCTGTCATGGATATATTATAGTGGATCTGTCATAGATATATTATAGTGGACTCATCATAGATATATTATAGTGGACTCATCAGATGGTGGACCTGCCATAGATATATTATGGTGGACCCGTCATAGATATATTATGGTGGACCCGTCATAGATATATTATGGTGGACCCGTCATAGATATATTATGGTGGACCCGTCATAGATATATTAAGGTGGACCCGTCATAGATATATTATGGTGGACCCGCCATAGATATATTATGGTGGACCCGTCATAGATATATTATGGTGGACCCGTCAAAGATATATTATGGTGGACCCGTCAAAGATATATTATGGTGGATCCTTCATAGATATATTATGGTGAACCCGTCATAGATATATTATGGTGGATCTGTCATAGATATATTATGGTGGACCTGTCATAGATATATTATGGTGGACCCATCATAGATATATTATGGTGGACCTGCCATAGATATATTATGGTGGACCCGTCATATATTATGGTGGAACCGTCATAGATATATTATGGTGGATCTGTCATAGATATATTATGGTGGATCTGTCATAGATATATTATGGTGGATCTGTCCTAGATAGATTATGGTGGACCCGTCATAGATATATTATGGTGGACCCGTCATAGATATATTATGGTGGACCCATCATAGATATATTATGGTGGACCCCTCATAGATATATTACGGTGGACCCCTCATAGATATATTACGGTGGACCCCTCATAGATATATTACGATGGACCCGTCATAGATATATTACGGTGGACCCATCATTGATAGATTACGGTGGACCCATCATTGATAGATTACGGTGGACCCATCATAGATAGATTACGGTGGACCCGTCATAGATTACGGTGGACCCGTCATAGATAGATTACGGTGGACCCATCATTGATAGATTACGGTGGACCCATCATAGATTACGGTGGACCCATCATAGATTACGGTGGACCCGTCATAGATTACGGTGGACCCATCATAGATAGATTACGGTGGACCCGTCATAGATTACGGTGGACCCATCATAGATAGATTACGGTGGACCGGTCATAGGTATATTACGGTGGACCCATCATTGATAGATTACGCTGGACCCGTCATAGATAGATTACGCTGGACCCATCATAGATAGATTACGGTGGACCCGTCATAGATTACGGTGGACCCATCATAGATAGATTACGGTGGACCCGTCATAGGTATATTAAGAGCAGCATGCCAGTATAAGACTTCCAATTATTTATTACCTCTCACAGAGATCACAGCGCTAGCCATTGCAATGTCTTCCTGTGCTTTTTCTCTCCAGAAAGACAGCATCATCTTTGTCCAGGCATCATCCAGGATCACTATTTTAATCAAATACCAACCCAGAGATGACACAGTCATCAAAATCCAGATGCCTGCACAGTTCTTGGCTGTGTTCACAAATGTCTGACACAGATCTGCTTCTCACCTTGCGACTTGTTATAAAGTTACAATGTTGCAATCTGATCATTGGGGGAGGGGAAACTGAGGGAGTGCTTCTTCCTGACTGCAACAGACTTATGACACCATGAGAGGCTAGGCAAAGCCACTGGAGAAGAGGAGAAGGAGACTGAGGAAATGCTTCCCCCTGCCTGCAGCAGACTGATGACATCATCTGGGGCTAGGCAAAGTCATAAGGAGAGACTAAAGAAACATTGTCTCCTGCCTGCAGCAGACGGATGACATCATCTCAGCCTAGGCAAAGTCACTGGGGGAGGGGCGGTATTTATAAAGACACCCTCCGTATAAATCACTGATAAGTCTACAACAGTAATACGAGGAATGAGGGGGGGGGGATCATAGTATAGATAGGACATTCAGACGGGGCCCAGAATTGTACATTCAGTTTATTTAATAAGTTTATGAAGTTATTATGAAAAATTGGCCTCAGAGGTGATTACCTATGAGAAAAAAAAAAATAATAATAATATATATATATATATATATATATACTGCATGTGTATTTTTTAAATATATATTTATGTCTGTATATATCTATTTTTTAATTTAAACACACACATATATACAGTCATGGCCGAAATTGTTGGCACCCTTGATATTTCTCCAGGAAATCATGTATTTCTCACGAAACGTATTGCATTAACACATGTTTTGCTATACACATGTTTATTCCCTTTGTGTGTATTGGGACAAAACAAAAAAAGGGAGGAAAGAAAGCAAATTCGACATAATGTCACACAAACCTCCAAAAATGGGCTGGACAAAAGTATTGGCACCCTTTCACAACTGCGGATAAATAAGAATGTTACAAGCATGTGATGCTCCTGTAAACTCACCTGGGGCAAGTAACAGGTGTGGGCAATATAGAAATCACACCTGAAAGCAGATAAAAAGGAGAGACGTTCACTTAACCTTTGCATTGTGTGTCTGTCTGTGCCACACTAAGCATGGACAACAGAAAGAGGAGACGAGAACTGTCTGAGGACCTGAGAACCAAAATTGTGGCAAAATATCAACAATCTCAAGGTTACAAGTCCATCTCCAGAGAACTAGATTTGCCTTTGTCCACAGTGCGCAACATTATCAAGAAGTTTGCAACCCATGGCACTGTAGCTAATCTCCCTGGTCGTGGACGGATGAGGAAAATTGATGAAAGATTGCAACGCAGAATAGTCCGGATGGTGGATAAGCAGCCCCAAACATGTTCCAAAGACATTCAAGCTGTCCTGCAGGCTCAGGGAGCATCAGTGTCAGCGCGAACTATCCGTCGACATTTAAATGAAATGAAACGCTATGGCAGGAGACCCAGGAGGACCCCACTGCTGACACAGAGACATAAAAAAGCAAGACTACAGTTTGCCAAAATGTACTTGAGTAAGCCAAAAGCCTTCTGGGAAAACGTCTTGTGGACAGATGAGACCAAGATAGAGCTTTTCGGTAAAGCACATCATTCTACTGTTTACCGAAAACGGAATGAGGCCTACAAAGAACAAAACACAGTACCTACGGTAAAATATGGTGGAGGTTCAATGATGTTTTGGGGTTGTTTTGCTGCCTCTGGCACTGGGTGCCTTGACTGTGTGCAAGGCATCATGAAATCTGAGGATTACCAAAGGATTTTGGGTCGCACTGTAGGGCCCAGTGTCAGAAAGCTGGGTTTGCGTCCAAGATCCTGGGTCTTCCAGCAGGACAATGACCCCAAACATACGTCAAAAAGCACTCAGAAATGGATGGCAAAGAAGCGCTGGAGAGTTCTGAAGTGGCCAGCAATGAGCCCAGATCTAAATCCCATTGAACACCTGTGGAGAGATCTTAAAATTGCTGTTGGGAAAAGGTGTCCTTCCAATAAGAGAGACCTGGAGCTGTTTGCAAAGGAAGAGTGGTCCAAAATTCCGGGTGAGAGGTGTCAGAAGCTTATTGATGGTTATAGGAAGCGACTGATTTCAGTTATGTTTTCCAAAGGGTGTGCAACCAAATATTAAGTTAAGGGTGCCAATACTTTTGTCCAGCCCATTTTTGGGGTTTTGTGTGACATTATGTCATATTTGCTTTTCTGCCTCTGTTTTATATTTGTTCCAATACATACAAAGGGAATAAACATGTGTATAGCAAAACATGTGTTAATGCAATACCTTTTTTGTGTGAAATACTTGATTTTCAGGAAAAATATCAAGGGTGCCAACAATTTCGGCCATGACTGTATATATATATATATATATATATATATATATATATATATATAAATAATTTTTTTAATTCCAAGAAATTTACAGTGGGGGAGGGACTATTCTGTATTGAAGGAAGATTTCCCATTAGTAAAAGGAGAGGATTCTTTATAGTAAAAGCCTTGTTTTGATGGAAGGGGTCTTTAACAGCTCCATTATATGTGTGGGAGGGAATACAGAACATAGTATTAGAAAATAAAACAGACCGGGGCAGCCATCAGTTGCGCAGGTGCCTAATGACCTTTTAGTGAAAGCACAAATGTTAATCAGTATTGACATCTGTGTTCACTACAGAGATAAACAGTTCTTTGTGGAGACACCATTCCAAATTTCTTAACCCAAATCAGCGGGTGCATTTACTGCCCAGGTGGTCCCCTGAGCGCACCGTGCCGTGTACTGCAGAGACTGGCACCTTCTGGAAAACCTGCAGCCTGATTAGCGATGTGCAAAACTATTTTGAAATCCAGATGGATTGGGGAATCTGAGAATGGCACTTTTTTTTTTTTCATACATTCCCTTAATTCTATGTACAACAATCATGGAATTCATTAATCACAGATTATCTCTTTCCACACTCAATGTAATTAAATTTACATTTATTTAGGAAAATGGCAGAGGTGAAATTACACAGAATAAATTGCACTTTAGTCCCAGGAGATAACAATCTCTTACCGGAGTCGATGTAATGAGAGTTGTATTTATTTGCACAAAAAAATAAGAGACATTTTTGATGAACTTCCTTACTCGTTTGTTTAAAGGGATTGCCAATCTTTTCCCAGAATACCTTGATTTTTTTTTTCACTTGCAGTAGTTTTCACACCAGTCATATTTTTTTTTTTTTTTTTTTTTTTTTTAAAAAGAGGTTTTCCTGGCTAAAATATCAGGCTGGGTACAAGAGCTGGCAGTCTATTTCTTCATAATTTTGTAGGTCGTAAGTGTGAAAAGGTTTACATGGATAATCCACAAATCTGACATCACAGAATAAACCCAGACACCCTCATCATTAACCAACATAGCCAAGAGCTTAGAGTTACAAAATAGTCAATAACTACCAGCTACAACAAACCCACCACTGCCAACACCAAACTCACCACAGACTACACCAAAACCAACAACATCAAACCCACCACCATCATCAAACCCACCACTGCCAACACTGAACCTAACAACACCAAACCCAACACCATCAACATCAAACCCATCACTGCCAATACCAAACCCACCACTAACTAGACCAAACCCAACAACAATAAATCCACCACCATCATCAAACTCACTTTCTGCCAACACCAAACTCACCACTACCAATACCGAACCTACCACTTCCAGCATCTAACCCAGCACTGACAACAACAATCCCACCACTGCAAACACCAAGCCCACCACCAACACCAGTCCCATGACTGCCAACACCAAACTCACCACTGACTACACCAAAACCAACAACATCAAACCCACCACCATCATCAAACCCACCACTGCCAACACCAAACCCAACATCAACAAAAAAAAAAAAAACCACCGCCAATTTCAAACCCATCACTGCCAATACCAAACCCACCACTAACTAGACCAAACTCCACAACAATAAACCCACCACCATCATCAAACCCACTGCTGCCAACACCAAACTCACCACTACCAATACCGAACCTACCACTGCCATCATTTAACCCAGCACTGAGAACAACAATCCCACCACTGTCAACACCAAGCCCACCACCAACACCAATTCCACCACTGTCAACACCAAACTCACCACTGACTACACCAAAACCAACAACTTCAAACCCACCACTGCCAACACTGAACCCAACAACACCGGACCCACCACCACCAACATCAAACCCATCACTACCAATGCCAACCGCACCACTAACTAGACGAAACCGAACAACAATAAATCACCACTATCATCAAATCCACTGCTGCCAGCACCCAACTTACCACTACCAATACCAAACCCATCACTGCCAACATCTAACCCAGCACTGACTACACCAAACCCACCACTGCCAATATCAAACACAACAATAATCCCACCGCTGCCAACACCAAACTCACCACAGACTACAACAAATCTAACAACATCAAACCCACCACCATTTTTAAACTCACCACTGCCAACATTAAACCCACCACTGTTCACACCAAACCCACCACCACCAAAAAAAGCCCACCAACATCAAACCCCCCACCTCCAACCCCAAACCCATCACCATCAACACCAAGCCTCCCACTGCCTGAATCTGCTGTTATAGTCATTTACCGATGATAATCTCACCTATAACTACTACACAATGCTTGTCCTTCTCTCCAGAGGCAGGATGGCCAGATCCATCGGTTTATAAGGGAAGTGAACACAACAAATCGGGCCTGTGTCTTGTGGGACCTGGAGGAGGACACAGATTATATAATCCAGGTGCAGTCCATCGGTTTGTACAGCGAGAGCCAAGCCAGTAAGAGAGTCCATTTCCGGACCCTGAAAGAGACTGATCGGCTGCCATCAAACAGCTCTAACCAAGGTATGTGAAAGTCCATTTGTACTGGACTAGCTGGACTGTTTACTATTTTATTGACCTAACTACTGTATTGCAGCCTTTCCATACCTTTTTACCCAAGAGGAATCCCCAAGGGTTCCTTGTAAATCTGGTTGAGAATGGCTGCTGTGCTATATTTCCTGGGAGGCAAAACTGCCTATTCTACCCTCCTGCCTATACCACGTTACCTACTGTATGTACTTCCCTCTATTGCTTCTCCTGTTTGCTGCCCACATCTCTCTCTATCACCTCCTGGCCATGTCAATTTCTACCTACTGGTAACACCACTTCCTTTACCTTCTACTCACACCACTTCACCTACCTACTGCGCAGGTCTCTCTATCACTTCCCACACATACCACTTCTCCTGCCTACTGCTCACCTCAATCTCTACCACCTGCTGACACCACTTCTCCTATCTACTGCCCTCACCCTTTCTATCACCTATTGGAGGTGTGAGCACTTAGAGAAAGGAAAACCAAACTGTTGTTCTTCAGGGGTCCCTTTCCCACCATACTTGTTACTTTCGTTTCCTCTAGGAAATCCTCCCTGTGGCTTTCACTCCTTTACAGGTTACCCATGGTACATCCTCTTTTAGCTGTAGGATTGTTTTTTTTTTCTTAGTATGGCCTCCTCAGTTACATAAGTAGGCCTTATGCAAACACTCAGTTCCTTGCTGCCGCAGGAGCAACCAGTCTGTCTTCTGTCTGCTGGGAAATGCTAGGGCTGTCCATTTTAAAGGATATGCAGCAATGATCCTGCACTCCTTCACAATCTGTCATGGGTTGCCCAACAGTTTAGGATTCCTTTCACCTTGCTCCCTATTGCAGGCCATCAATCCTGGCTAGGAACCTTCACTGCGATCTCCTAGTGCAGGGATAGGCAACCTGCAGCTCTTCAGCTGTTGCAGAACTACAAGTTCCATCATGCGTCTGCAAGTCATAGCTGTAACTGTCAGTTTTGTAATGTTGCAATGCCTCATGGGAAATGTAGTTCCACAACAGCTAGAGAGCCGCAGGTTGCTTACCCCTGTCCTAGTGCCTTTTCAGAATGTATTTATTACAAGTACTTCTACAGTGTTGTCTATCTACTTAGCGCTTTACACGTACACCATATTGCCAAAAGTATTGGGCCGTCTGCCTTTCCACGCATTTGAATTTTAATTGCCTCCCAGTCTTAGTCTGTAGGGTTCAATATTGAGTTGGCGGACCCTTTACAGCTATAACAGCATCAACTTGTCTGGGAAGGCCGTCCACAAGGTTTAGGAGGGTGTCTATGGGAAGGTTGGACCATTTTTCCGGAAGCACATTTGTCAGGTCAGGTACTGATGTCAGGGGAGGAGGCCTGGCTCACAGACTCCGCTCTAATTCATCCCAAAAGGTGTTCTATGGGGTTGAGGTCAGGACTCTGTGCAGGCCAGTCAAGTTCCTCCACCCCAAACTGGCTCCTCCATGTCTTTATGGACCTTGCTTTGTGCACTGGTGTGCAGTCATGTTGGAACAGGAATGGGCCATCCCCAAACTGTTCACACAAAGTTGGGAGCATTACATTGTCCAACATATCTTGGTATGCTGACACCTTAAGAATTCCCTTCACTGGAACTAAGGGGCCAATCCCAACCTCTGAAAAATAGCCCCACACCATAACCCCCCCTCCACCAAACTTTACACTTCGCTCAATGCAGTCAGACAAGTACCGTTCTCCTGGCAACCACCAAACCCAGACACATCCATCGGATTTCCAGACAGAGGAGCATGATTTGTCACTCAAGAGAACATGTCTCCACTGCTCTAGAGTCCAGTGGCGGCGTGCTTTAAACCACTTCATCCGATGCTTTGCATTGCACTTGGTGATGTAAGGCTTGGATGCAGCTGCTCGGCCATGGAAACCCATTCCATGAAGTTCTCTACACACTGTTGTTGTGCTCATCTGAAGGCCACACCAAGTTTGGAGGTCTTTAGCTATTGACTCTGCAGACAGATGGTGACTTCTGCGCACTGTGCGCTTCAGCATGCGCTGACCCCGCTCTGTCATTTTACATGGCCTACCACTTGGTGGGTGAGTTGCTGTTCCCAGTTGCTTCCACTTTGTTATAATCCCACTAACAGTTGAGCGTGGAATATTTAGTAGCCAGGAAATGTCACGGATGGACTTATTGCACAGGTGACAACCTATCACGGGACCACGCTTGGAGTCACTGAGCTCCTGAGAGCGACCCATTCTTTCACAAATGTTTGTAGAAGCAGTCTACGTGCCTAGGGGCTTGATTGTATACACCTGTGGCTATGGAGGGGATTGGAGCACCTGAATCACATGATTTGGAGGGCGGGGCCAATACTTTTGGCAATATAGTGTATATTGTACATTCCCATCAGCCCCTGCCCTCAAGGAGTGTACAATCTAATGTCCCTAACTCACTTTCATATATACACATACTAGGGCCAATTTAGAGAGCAGCCAATTAACCTACCAGCATGTCTTTGCAACGTGGGAGGAAACCCACACAGGCACAAGGAGAACATGCAAACTCCAGGCAGATAGTGCCGTGGTTGGGATTCGAACCAATGACCCTAGTGTTGCCAGGCTGCCCCTTATGAATGGTATAGGATCCTGAAGTTTACACATCATCATTTCTAATAATAGTGTCTTATTTAATAATCACAGTATGTGTAACATATCTATCTGTGTCCAAGCAGGAGACATCACTGTGCAAGGAGTGGACAAGGAGCGGCAGCTAGAAACTGGCGAGATCATCATTATTGTGGCCGTTCTGCTCATGTGGGCAGGTGAGTCACCATTTCCTATAGATAGAATGCTGAACATGTCCCCCCATCATCTATGAATGATATGATGAATGTGTTTCCTCCTACATCACATAAAGATTATGTATTGCATATGCCCTCTGGATCACCTATAGACAAGGTGCTGATTCCGTATCCCCTTTATCACTTTAAAATTACACACAACAAGCACTTGTCCGATGACCTATAGAGTACAGTATATATTGGGCTTGTCCCCCCTCACCACCTCACCTATACATCATATGATGAATTCCCATCTATTTACCTGAAGATATACTAATCACCTCTATTTTATGGACTGGGCATGCTTTTGCAAGATCTTCTAAGACTTAAATGCTGGTCCTCCCCCACTCCAGTTCTTTGTACGTTTTTATGTGGTATCATCAATTCACCCAAAGAATATGTACTCCTTTTTGTCACTGCACAGATCCTAAACTTAGGAAACTCTTGGGACTATGGGCCTGTAGACTCTTGAAATAATTAATGTTTGGCCTGTAGACCCTTGAGCGTATGATTTGGTGCCTGTAGATTCTTGAATGTGGGATTTTTGGCCTGTAGACTCTTAACATAGGACTTTTTGGCCTGTAGACTTTTGCATGTTGGATTTGGAGCCTGTAGACTATTGAACATGGGAGTTTTGGCTAGAAGACTCTTGCATGTTAAATTTTTGGCCTGCAGATACTTGAATAAAGGTTTTTTGGCATGTAGATTCTTGAATGTGGGATTTCTTTTTTGGACTGTAGACGCTTGAATGTGAAATGTTTGACCTGTAGACTCTTGGATGTGAGATTTTGGTCCTGTAGACACTTGAATGTTTAATTTTGGCTTGTAAACTCTTAAATATTAAAATTTTTGGCTTGTAAATTCTTGAATGTGGGATTTTAGGCCTGCAGATACTTGAATATGGGATTTTTGGCCTGTAGATATCTGAATGTGACATTTTTGGCCTGTAGACTTTAGCATGTGGAATTTAGAGCCTGTAGACTTATGAACATGGCAATTGTGGCTTGTAGGCTCTTGAATGTTTGATTTTTGGCCTGCAGATACTTGAATTAAGGATTTTGGTAATGAGACTCTTGAATGTTGGATTTTTTGACCTGTAGACTCTTGCATGTGGGATTTGGAGCCTGTAGACTCTTGAGTGTGGGATTTTATGCTTTTAGACTCTTAAATGTGAAATTTTAGGCCTGTAGAAACCTGAATCTGACATTTTGGCCTGTAGACTCTTGAATGTGTGATTTTTGGCCTGCAGATACTTGAATATTGTATTTCTGGCATGTAGACACCTGAATGTGAAATGTTTGCCCTGTAGACTTTTGCATGTGGGATTTGGAGCTTGTAGACTATTGAGCATGTGAATTATGGCTTGTAGACTTATGAATGTTTGATTTGTGGCCTGCAGATGTGGCCCTGTAGACTTTTGCATGTGGGATTTGGCACCTGTAGACTCTTGAATGTGGGATTTTAAGCTAGTAGAATGTGTGATTTCTGT
The DNA here is from genome assembly GCF_062004578.1 of Staurois parvus. NCBI lineage: Eukaryota > Metazoa > Chordata > Amphibia > Anura > Ranidae > Staurois > Staurois parvus. The sequence continues at coordinate 793,270 of NW_028318977.1, forward strand.
CCTGCAGATACTTGAAATGGGATTTTTGTTCTGTAGATTCTTGAATGTGATAATTTTTCCCTGCAGATGCTTGAAGCTGGAATCCAATAATTCAGCTACTTTGTATAATGTGATGGATTACTAGGGGTTATGTCCAACAAGGTGCACAGCACCTCGTGGACTTACCTCTTTAATTTACAGGTAACAGTTTTAACTACTTCTATGCTTACAGCTTTCTAACGCTGGATCCTCTTGTCTCAGCTCTTGAGGCTGCAGAGTTGCATGCAGCCACTGTGCCCTCCCCTTCTCTTCAATCACAGAGCACTTAGTATTTAATGAAATCATTCACAAAATACAAAGGCTTCTGTAAATGAACACAGAAGGGACAAGCAGAGATGACGTGAGTAAGAAGGACAGAGTCAACCATGAGTTCAGTTCGAACCCGAGTTCAGCCTTAAATATGGGTTTTTTGGGCCTGTAGACTCTTAAATGTGGGATTTTTGGCCTTTAGACTCTTGAATATGAGACTGACCCATAAAATCACGAATATGGGATTTTTTTGGTCTGTAGAGTTCTGCATGTGGGATTTGGAGACTGTAGACTCTTGAACATGGGATGTTTGGCTTGTAGACTCTTGAATGTAAGATTAGTGGCCCATAGATACATAAATATAGGATGTTTGGAATGTAGACCCTTGAATGTGAGACTTGAGGCCTGTAGACACCTGAATGTAGGATTTGTGGCCTGTAGACTCTTGAATTTAGAAATATTGGCCTGCAGACTCATGAATATGTGATTTTTGGCCTGCAGATTCTTAAAAATTGGATTCTTGGCCTTTAGACTATTGAATATGGTGTTTTTTGCTTGTAGAAATGACACGTCACAGCTCAGATCCTTATCACAGGGCCTCTGTACAGTCCAGCTCCTGTACTGAATGAGAAGTGAGCCGTTCAATACTACAACTGTTTTTCCTGGGGATTTTAATAAAGTATCAATCAGAAGGGGATTAATACTGGGCCCATCAAAGATTGAGAAAGATTTGAGTGTCCTTGCAGCCCAAAGACGCAATACAAGCAAGAGTGCCAATCTGCACATTCTGCAGCCAGCAATATACTCTCTTTCATTAAAAGAAGCATAAACCAAAAGACATATATCACATATACGAAGCATTAGTATGACCTCATCTTAAATATTCAGTTCAATTTTGGGCAATGACTCACAGAGAGAATTTTTTGGAACTGAAAATGGTGCAGAGACAAAATAAATAATACAGCATGGATGAGGAATGACTAACTGTACTGGATATATCCACCTATGAGAAGAGGCAGTATGGGGAATAGGAATATAAATGGTCCATACTAAAGATTAGGTGGTTAACTTTATGGTGACCATAAAAGACAAGGTAACAGGTAAAATACATTCCTTCAGGCTCTCCTCAAAGAACAAAACTTATGCACAATGATAAATATACAAAAGGAAATGTTGATTGGGGTATTTATTAAGTTGCCATTAGGTAACAATAGGTATCATCTTCCCGCTAAAGCAGACTGAACTTTGTACAAGGGGTTTACTTGTCTCTAGATCGCCACATGTTTGTGATTTTGTTTTATTCCAACCAGTATAAGCTTTATAGCAGGGGCGGACTGACAACTCATGGGGCCCCCGGGCAATAGGGGATCATGGGGCCCCTGTGTCCCTGCCCAAACTCAAAAAAGCCTATGAAAAAGGTACCAGGGGCATCTCATGGAGCCCCCTACTGACCCCGGGCCCTCGGGCAGTGCCCAAGTTTCCAAATGGTCAGTCCGCCCCTGCTTTATAGGCCATGGTCTGCCACACTTCCTAACACTCTGTCTTGTTGTATAGCGGTCATCGCTCTGTTCTGCCGCCAGTATGACATCATCAAAGACAACGACTCCAATAATAACAAGGAAAAGGCCAAACCATCCTCGGAGCAGAGCACCCCTGAGCGGCAGACGGGAGGGTTGCTGCGAAAGGTAGGTTCTTCACAGTGTGGTCTACGTATTGGAAAAATATTCCTGTATAGTCCCTTTCATCCAACCAGATTCTCCTTTTCTAAATATCTAAATAAATTGGGGAAGATGATTGGTTACTAGACCAACAGATTGATTGCAATGCATTCTGTTTGTATTTACTCTGATTTATGTGTTTCCTTCCCTAGAAGAAGACTCCGTCTGTCAACATTATTGAGGTATAGTGCTCGTCCAGCGGCCTGTCCATGACCCAAGTTCTGCACAGAGCATCTTGGGCCTTTTGGATGAAATGCACAAAGGCAGATAAAGGACTGAAGACTTCCTATAAGCAATACCACTGGAACTCTGCACCTGCGGAGATTCTCAAGGGCTCATCTCGTCCACTGTATCATCTCACCAGCCATGGGACAAATTTCTGCCCTGGCCTAAGGACCTTGAGATGTCCACCTCCACCACATCAGACAGGATGGTCCAGCAGATGGTCAGTGCGAGCACATGCATTGGTCATATATGTACTGTATCATGGCATGATATGAAACCACGCATCCTGGTTGGAGCTCTTTCACTGACCACAAGACGATGAGTGGGGAGATAATTCTCGGATCTTTAGCCATTCTACCACCCAACATTCAAAATAATGGAGAGTGTCTTTTGGTTCTCTCTTTAACTTTTAGGCTGGAATAGCGGTTCTTAACCTGTTGGTCCTGACCTGAAACATTGGGACATCATGATCTTTATGGTGCACCTTTGTTCACATTCTTAACAACACTTAGTGCCAAATATTCAACAATCATGAAGTTATTACTATGTTATTTTCTAAAAGTATTGCATTGTTTATGTACTGCCATATTTTAATAGCATTTATTAGGTGACGGTGGTAAACTTATCCAAAGGGAACTGGTTATCCAGTCCAACCTCACCCATAGACCAAAAAGGACTCTTAGACTTTGTCTGGGTCCTGGCCTTGGAAGGTTAAGAACCACTTTCTCTGGATGAGGATGAATCCACTTTCCTCTGGGGTGGAATATTAGATGGGTTGCCTCCTTCATACCTTGAGAGGATGAGGCTAACACCTTCCCGAAGAATGGGAATAGATGGTGGCCAAGTCTTTGGTCTGCAGTTTACTCTATAGTAAGGTTGAATTTATTGTCCTCTACTATCTTTGAGGACTTTGGCTATGTTCACACATGGTTAAATATGAAAAAAAAATATTCGTTCTCATCCACAGTGGAATATAATAATGGGTGAGTTTCCCCCAGAGTAATAGAAGGGCATTAATGTTGGATCACTGGCAGTAGTGTTGCAGCACTTTGTCTTTCATCAGCAGTGTCGTTTTGTACCTGTAACAAGGTCTAGATGCTTCATATAGTCTAGATATCTTACTGCCAGTGCTCATTCTTTGTACAGTACAGGGCCGCACTTCAATGGCCAGCAAGGCCAGAATTAGTCTAGCAATGGGTCCCTGGCTACCTGCCGCTTTAGTGCTTAATTAGTTTTCAGTGCCTTTTTAAGTTCTCATACTGTTTTTGTGAGACGGATTACACAGTGACGGGGATGATTCAATGTGCATTCAGTGCAGTTAGGAAATGTTTTCTGTATAGTTTCATCCTGGATCATTCCCCTTAAACTGAGCTGCACAGGAGATACTGGAGCCTAGAAGGTGGGGAGGGGCTGGGGCAGATCTAGAACATGCCTGAGGGATCATAAGTCCCCTGTTTACAGCCAATTCACACAGGCTGGAGCAAACTAATAGAGAAAGAGAAAGTCCATCAGTTGGCAATGAAGCATAGTTGGGTTTAACCTTGGAAATTACGCAGATTTGTTTAATATGGTCAGCAGCTACACCTTTGTTCAGCTTTTGTAAATCTGACCCATTTGGGTTGACTGGCTGCCCCAGTAATCACCTAATTTCTACATGGAGGCTGAGCATTGTGATAATTATGGTGGAGGGAATATGGTATAATGGTAATCTGTGTCCAACCACAGATGGGTGGTGTTGCATGTCTTGGAAATCTATGACTTGATGTGCAGCACGATAGTCTGATATCTACCAGATGATAGGAACCGATAATTTGATATGCCCAGTGGTGGGGAGGATGATGTAGTCTTGGCTGATCAGTATCTCCTGGGGCTCCTCAACAATCAGCCTATCGTAATTTTACAGTGCCGTTTATCTGTGCTTACAGTCGAGCTCAGGTCCTGCCACCTAAGAGACACCTAGAAACAGTTGCAGTTGGAGGTGGTCTGTCATTATATTATTTGTGGAATTTAGAAGGGGGAGGTTCATGCTCCCTGCACGGTGGTTCATTTAGGGTCAGTAATGTTCTCTTTCCAACACTGACCAGGGAAGCAAATATGTACAATTAATATCATGTATATATCATGAAGAAAGATGGTAAAAACAATGCCAGGATCCCCAAAAAAAGGGACCTCTCTGCTGTTTTCAAATGATAGGAAAAACACTGCCATCTAACACCTGGCCCAAAGAGCTAGCAATCCGCTTGAATGACACTGCCATCTTACACAAGATGCTGTCCTGGCTTAACCCAAAATTGGAGATAGTAGCCGGTGTGGCGCTTACACTCTACAATACTTCACTACAGTCTACTGACCACCATAGTCTTAGAGGTATTGGCCCAACTGGTTTCACCTTACAGAAGAGATCTGGGGGCTTTTTTTAAAAGACTAAATAATTGTTTCAAATTTGGCATCAGTTGATGGATGCAAAAAAGTAGAGAAAATCTGAAAACAAATTTCTATCCTGAATTTGAGTCCTCCTTCAACTCCCTCTGCTGCAAATAATGAATTACACCAGAATTTGGGGGGTGTACATTTTCAAAAGAAGAGGTAACAAAACTACTAACCCCACCGAGTAGGAACAATGGTAATCTTTACGCTTACCCACAAACCTGTCCTACAGTCACTCCCAGATAAAAACCAAGTATACTGGTAATCACAATTCCTTAAATGTAAAGAGGAATCTAGTCAGAAATTCTTAATAAACTGGTGGAAACCATCTACATTTCTTGGGATTATCCCAAAATAACCACAAAATAGCACATTTTTTAAAAAGTCCAAAGTATCTTGTGCTGGATGTTTTCCAGATCTACCAGTTTGGAGTAACTGCTTCTCTTTTAGAATCCCTAGGTCCTTTGCCCAGGTCTCAATGTCGAAGAGGGCTCTATGTACTCTAGATTGGTCGTAGGACATCACTGGCGGTCCGTTTTCTTGGGATTATCCCCCAAAAAAACAACAAAATAGCATCTTTATTAAAAGTCCACAGTATCTGGTGCTGGATATACTCCAAATCTACCAGTATGGAATAACTGGTTCTCTTCTAGAACCCCTAGGTCCTTTGCCCGTGGTCTCAATGGTGAAAAGAGCTCTACGTACTATAGAATGGTCATTGGACACCACACACGGTCAGTTTTAAGCCCTGATCAAGGTGATAGATGAAAACAGTAGAGAGCCTGGGTCTGCGGTATGGAAGGTCCCATAGAGCTGGCAGGCAACTTTCTCGTAATTCAAGTCAGATCTGTTTTCAGGACCAAAATCTATTTTTATATGTTTTTGTTATTACATTGCCTTAACTCAATAACTAGCGTAACCAACGGCTCCTTTGTTAGAATGGTTGTGTCTGTGCCTTCAAATCGGTCCTCCCTTGCCAACCAGTCACAGAAGCTCCAGCCTCACATGGAAATGGCGTACCGAGAATATGCTTGAACCTAGGCCTCCCATCACCTGGCTGGATCAGCTGTTCCTGATTGGTGGGGAGGTGACCGCCATATGAAAGGACGAGGGATAACATGTTACCGTCAGAGGCATCGGGGTGCAAAACGAGAGTAAACAAGGGAAAAAATTTTTTTTCACCTTCTTCTGGCACACTGTCCATGAGGTCATAGAGGATGATATCATCAGTCAGTGATGTCATTCACAGCATGTTTTGCTCATAGCCTGAGATGCATGAAGAATGTACAACTAAAATCACAACTCCTGAGTATGTTTAATATTATCTCTCATGTTCCATGCCCACATTCGCCCTCTTTCCTTTAATGCCCCTCCAGGATACCCAGCACAGAGCGTCCCAGAAAATGGTTTTACAAGAAAGGGGATCCTAGTGGCATTTCGGGGGCCACAGTCTGGTAACTGATGGAATTTGGGTGTTGTGAAGATTTTACAGGTTATGTGTAGCGCTTCATACTGAATCGGCCCTGGGCATTGTAAAGCTGGTGCTCCTGTGTACGTCCACAATGCTGTGCCAGGCTGCCATCAATAAACAGTATTATCATCCAACAAATGGGGAGAGCCTCTTCCTTTTACCTGTGTAATGCGCCATGTCAGTGGACATACGGGAGAGCCTGTGACCCATCACTGCATGTTCCAGCATCTGACAGCATCTCCTTGTCCTGTCCCTGTACATACGAGTAGCATGTTGTTGCTGTGTCCTGTATATGATTTGTATAAAGTTGTATAGCTGTGCATTATACTGTATATAGATGCCATCTAATCCTATATTATTGCACCATAACAATCGCAAGTCTTCCAGTAATGAAGCAACAGAGCATTTGTACTGACACCCTCCATGGCGGACACATGCTCTAGGCATGACGCTGAAACGTCACATGTTCCAGTGAGATATGCAGATGTTCTAATGTATGTTGTTTATCCACTTTGTCCGTATGGCATTGGGAATGTTTTTGTTGGCCATGTTCTGTACTATGACTTTTTTCTTGATGTAGAAATGTATCAAACCTCTCTGTAACCTTAAATGTTTTCCCATCTACACTTTTTGTTTACTAATAAACTCAAACTCTGCTCATATTCTCCATTCTAACCCTTTATCCAAGACCCCCATCACCCCCTGCTATATTTATTCATCAGTCACATCCTTCCAGGCCATTCTGCCATCTCATCACATCCAGGCCACTTCATTCCAAATATTTCCAGTCCTGTTATCAGCAGTTGTATGATATTGTTATTTTGTCATCTTCTTTGCTTCTCAAAGGTCCATACATGTTTCAAAAATAGATTCAGAGAAAAAAATTTGACATATCCATATAAATAATAATCTGCTCTTCCCTGCCACTGTTCTGTGTTGATGTAATAACCCTGTGCCATCCTTCCAAAGATCCATCATGTATAATTTCATTATAGTCTTTATTTACTCAACCTTTTGTTCCAAATCAATCCTCCTACATCCCCTCAGCATTTCCAAAATAAACTTTAGATAAATAAATCGTCTTTATCTATTCAGTTACTTGTCTTCATTATCATGAAGGATACCAGGCCATCCTTCTAAATTCTTATGTTTGACTAAATACTAACCCTTCGATGTTCCCATCAGCCATAGAACCATCCCAAGCTCCCAGCTTCTCATCATTTATATTTCCATACCAAGTATCCACAATCCCATAATCCAGATTAATTTCAAGCTTGCACATTCCTGTCATTTATAGTTCCACTTTAACCTTCCTCATTTCCGTCAGTCATAGTTCCATACTGAGCCTCCACACTCCCGTCATCCATAATTTCACTTCAAGCATTTATGTTGCCATCAACTATAGCTTCATACCAAGCTTTACATTTTCTCATCATCCATGGTTCCATACCAAGCTTCCAGATTCACATTGCTCATAGTTCCACACCAAGTTTCCATATTTTCCTTGTTCATAGTTCCACTCCAAGCTTCCACCTTCAAATCATCTATAGCAGCATACTAAGCTTCCACCTTCCCATAATCCATAGTTCCATACCAACCGTCTGCCTGCCCATCATTCATAGTTGAATGTTCTCATCATCTGTAGCCCCATGCCAAGCTTGCACGTTCTAATAGTTCCACATCAAACTTCTACTTTCTCATCATTCATGGTTCCATTCAAAGCTTCTGCCTTCCCATCATCCAAAGTTCCATACCAAACATCAACCTTACCATCAGAGTTTCATCCATAGCTTGGTATGAAACTACGGATGATGGGAAGGTGAAAACTTGCAATGGAGCTATGAACAATGGAAAGGTTGAAACTTGGTATGGCACTATGGATGATCATTATCCATAGTTCCATAGCAAGCTTCCACGTTCCTATCATTTTTAGTTCCATAGTAAGCTTCCACCGTCCCATCATCCATATTTTCATACCAAGTTTCCACCTTCCCATCATCCGTAGTTTCATATCAAGCTTCCACCTTCTCATCATCCGTAGTTTCATACCAAGCTTCCACCTTCCAATCATCCGTAGTTTCATACTACGACTCCACCTTCTCATCTTCCATAGTTCGATAGCAAGGTCTTTCCTTCCCATCATCCATAGTTCGATACCAAGGTCTCTCCTTCTCATCATCCATAGTTCTATATCAAGCTGTCACCTTACCATCATTTGTAGTTCCATACCAAGCCCCCAAATGACTTTCCATCATTTGTAATTCTGTACCAATCTCTTACCTTTTCACCATCTTTGGTTCCATACCAAGCTCCCACCTTCTTATCTGTAGTTCCATACCAAACCTCCATCTTTCTACTATCTTTACTTTATACTGCCCTTCAATGTTCTCCCAATCTGTCTCATCCATACCGGTGTTACTCATTCTAATTTGAAACTCATTCCCCACCACTCCTCCTGCTGATGAGTTCTACCTCTGGTTCCTCTCCTATTCATCCTCTATTGGACGACATCACTTTTTTTAAATCCGATTCATCCATTCCTTCCTTATGTTTTTTTTTGTTGTTCTTTTCTCTTTCAGCTCATTTCTGTTCATGCAATCTCTAGTCGCTTTCTTTGTGTCTGTTCTTCTGCCCTTATGTTTGTAATGGAACGGCCAAATGTCTGATGTTGAAACTTTGCCCAGTTCTGTGTTACTTTGCCTCTTTGTTATGCTCTATGATACAATAATGTCAGACTGTTGTCTTATAAACCGAACAACATTTTACGTAGCTTGTGTGTAGAATTTGTTGTCCTGTTGTGTACTGGTCACACACTCATTGTTTCTAAACACTGCACCACCCTGGCATCCCACCACACATCTCGCTAAAGCTGGAACATCCAGTGCGGTAAACTGAGGGATGTTGCCAGGGATGCCGTTCACCACTCAACAGGTTTGCTGTAATTTAGACAAATGTGTCTTTATTGTTTTTCAGAAAAATATTACAATGAATAAGAAAGATAATACAACACCACTCCGCAAGAGAGTAATCCAATCATATGTTACAGGGAAAGTATGGCATAGCTTCCAACTGTCTCCGATTTCGAGGGACTGTCCCTGATTTGGAGCAAAGTCCCTCTGTCCTTCTCATTTGTCCCTCATTTTGGCCTGATCTATATAGTTGTATATAAAATGCACTATTTATCGTTCACAGTGCAAAACCTTTTATCCAATTTCTAAATTGCTGCATTTGTAAATTCCAGAAACAGAATCTTTTTTTTTTTTTTTTGTATAATTTTCCTTTAAGGGGGCATGGAAGGGGGTGCATGCTATACCTAGGGCTGTAGATAAAGGGGGTATCACCAGTCCTCCTGTACTGGGCCCAGGTTCACAGGGGAGCCCAGGCAGCTGGGTGAATCAGATGTGGGCAGGAAGGGTGGTCAGCACGAGGGGGGGGGGGGTAATTACTAGAACCGATCCCCTGTATGGCTCTCACTCTGCAGCAACAGAAAGCTTCCTTCTTTTCCTCCCCCTCTCGCTGGATTTCAGCTGCTGCAGAGAGAGCCATACAGGGGACTGGTTCCAGTCATCCCCCCCCCTGGCACACCCATCACCCTCACTGTGCACCATACATTGCCCCCTGTGTGTCCCCACCCCCCTGCAGTTCTTCCGGCTTCCCGTCTTTCCTTCCCACCAGCAACTGCAAGCACACAATCAGATCCTTCAGGATGGAGAGTGGGATAACAGTCTGGTAAATATGTCACATTTACCAGCCCCTTCCTTTCCTGAATGAACGCAATGAGTGATCGGTACTAATCATTCACTGTGTTCATTCATAACTGAAGCATAGTAAACTGTGTTTTAATTTTGTTTTTTTTTCGGAGGGGGTGGCTGTCAGGTTGTCTTTATGGGGCCCCGTGCTTTCTAACCGCACCCCTGCCAATGCCTACATACTTTTGCTAAAAAGTGTACCTCATTCCCATCTCAAAAAATTGTTAAGTATGGTATAGAGGCACAAAAAGGGACACATTGAAGTAAGAAGTATGGGACATCTAGTGCAATTGAGTACGATAAGACAAACTAGAAAGGTACGAATGTACCATAAATTTCTGCTTATACAAATATACTCTCTGGGTGAAAAGGCCTAACAAAAAGTGTAATGAGAAAGAAAAGAAGAAAGAGTGAAGTGTAAGCATAGAAAAATCCATAGACCGCTAGATGAAGTTGGAAGTGGGTCTCACACTGTGATGGGGATGTTACAAGGTGCCTAAAAAGCATCAAATGTGAAATTGGCAAATAGATGAGATCACAACAGTGTACGTCAGTGAAAGTCTTCCAAAAAGGTATGAACATTATCCAGGCCAACCAGACTCGAAAGTACCATGATTTTCAGCCACCAATTCCACCATATGCATAATGCCATCAATAACTTCCAGCCGTTCAAGAAATGAAGATACGGTAGAAGATTTCTAATATCTAGGAGTTGTCTAACCGCAAAAACAAAAAAAAAGAAGAAGATAGTTTTTTCGCTTGGGGTAGCAATTGAGGTAAAAAGGTTAAGAGGGCCAGTTCAGGAGAGTTGGAGAATTCTTGGGTAGAGACAGGGGCGGGTTGACAACTCATGGGGCCCCTGGGCAATAGGGGATCATGGGGCCCCTATGTCCTCGCCCACACTCAAAAAAAGCCTATAAAAGGTACCAGGGGCATTTCATGGGGCCCCCTACTCATTGCCCGAGTGCTCAAATGGTCAGTACGCCCCTGGGTAGAGATGAACAACAGAATCCTAAAGCTTATAGGTTATGCCAACTTAATGTGAAGAAAAGTACCTGGAGAGGCTTGGTAGTGCCAACAAGAATCGGAATAGGATGGGAAAATGCAGTGTAGTTTGGAGGGAGTAAGGTACGATCATGAGGATAATTTAAAGTCATCTTCTTGGGTGGCACAAGCCAAGGATAGTTTGAGTAATAATGAAAATTTGTCCCTATTCATAATTAGAAAATGAACGGCCAAGTTCCAGTGTTCATTGAGCGGTGTAGGGAGGGTGACCAGCGGAATGATGGGTTGAAAGCAGGGCATATGTTTTAGAATTAAGATGTAAAAAATTGCTTGACCTGTGTAAGAGGGCAATGTATGGCATTTTAGGTAGAAGAGAACAGTAACTGCAACTGAAGATACAAGAACCACAGGCCCCTGTTATGACCATGGAGGGTGTGGAATTGTGAAAATGATAGAAAGAAACCAGAACATGTCAGAGTTGAGGCCAAAAGGACTCATCCTAATTTTAAAAAAAGCGTCTGAATGGAAAACAATAGAGAAGTAAGTGTTGTCCAGTAGCAGAGTGAGGGGGCCTGACAGTGATGATAAAGGGAAAGAGTGGAGATGTCAGTGCCAGTAGTCAAGGACAGTACGAGTGAACCAGGGCCAAGAAGGTCCAATGTCTTGGCTGTAATTTGATCTTAAGTGATCATCATGCCTCCTTTGGACATAATGATGCAACAGTGGTTCTGCTAGAGCTGCTGCAGAAGAACGGACCACACCAGACAGGCCACATCATGAGAACACACAAGGAAACTTGTTATAACCCTACATTCTGTTCACTGTTCCACCGCCATATCTTCTAGCACCCTAAACTGGTTGATTGCTGGGAGATCTAGCTTATAAGAACAAATATCACATTACGGGGGGCCCGTCTTTAGTCGATGTTGTATAAAGAAGCATCACAAGATTTCGTTCATGGATGTTCCACAACAGCGTGGCCCAGAAGAAAAAAGGGTGCCTCTGAATTGGTGGATGAGGGATCTACACCGCATTGTGGGTAATATGGAAGCAAGTCAGCATTTGCATACCAAGCCAAGGGGTCACCTCAGGATGGAGTTTCCACAAACCAAAGGAGTGTGCCATCATGGTATGCCTACAACTGCTCATTTCAACACTTTCTATAGATAGGTTTACTTTAGAAAGGTATTCCAGTGAAATATTAAGCAGTTATGACAGCTTCTCCCTACCTCTAAGAGGCCTTCTCCTTACCTCTAAGAGGCCTTCTCCTTCTGTGCACTGAAATATGAGACTTCTGAATGTGTGCTTATTTCTCTGCAAGTCACAACCCTGTCACTTGAATTGTCTTAACATCAATTGCCTACCCTTCTCCTGACACCCAGTGTGTGAAATATGTCACTGTCACACCTCAAGGTAGGAGTCTGTGTCACTTATTTTTTTTCCCTCCCTCCTCTCTCATTTCACCAGACACTCCCACTCTATGTTATGATATGATCTATGTCAGAAGGCTTTAATAGGAACTTTCCAGAACTGCCAGGGCTCCCATCCAGTACTGGAAGCTGACTCAAGGAAGAGGTGCTAGTTCCAGGGCACAGTTCATCTCTGCAAGCATAACATAGGTATCGCTGCTCGGGAACTAGCACCACTTTTGGATGTCAGGAAAGGGCATCAGTTATGACAGGGTCTCTTTGTCACACCTTGAGGAGGTGCTGCCTGTCCTGCAACATTAAAGTGCAATATCAGCACTCTCCTGGATTCTTGTTGGTCCATGAAAGGAGAACAATGTACTGAAACATCAAACCTTTGTGGGAATAAGAGGAACTGAAATGTCACAGGTAGGAGCTTGGTATGAAACTACAGATGATGGGAAGGTGGAAGCTTGGTATGAAACTACAGATGATGAATAGGTGGAAACTTGGTATGAAACTACAAATGATGGGAACGTGGAAGCTTGGTATGAAACTACAAATGATGGGAAGGTGGATGCTTGGTATGAAACTACAGATGATGGGTAGGTGGAAGCTTGGTATGAAACTACAAATGATGGGAACGTGGAAGCTTAGTATGGAACTATTGATGATGGGAACATGGAAGCCTAAAAATGAACTATGGATGATCACCCATAGTTCCATACTAGGTTTCAACTTTCCCATTGGTCATAGCTCCATTTCAACTTTCCACCTTATGCTGTAGCCTGCTGTCACCCCTACCATGCTATACTGCACATGGAATATCAGCTAGCATGTAGGGGAGGATGGTGTTCCTTGGTGGGTGGATGAATGGTGTGCACACAGAATTGTTTGAAAAACTACTGAAGTAATTTTTCAGTGTAAAATTTAGAAGCACTGCAGGCATTACTAAAGCGGACAGTTCACTCAGTCAACCTTAAAAGACTGAAACATGGCAGCGCTGACTTTTTAAAGGTGCATTTCCAGAGCCTTCACCCTCATCATTTCTCACTAGTTAGTGACTGAGTGACCTGGAACAAGAAGGATGCAAGGTAAAAGTTAATACTTCTTCTTCAAGAGTAGTGAATGATTAGGTCATGAGGTCAGAAGGAACCTCCTAGACGGTTTGTGGAATTTGCCGAATCCATCCATTGTGGGATTGTTGGAACCACTTCTTAAATCTGTGCTGTGTAAATGTATGCCCAGTCAGGTTCCAAGAAATGGTGGAATATGGGTGGCTGCCCAGGCCCCAGAGAGACCCATGAGGGTGCTGAAAGAAAAGTTGTGCATAGTAAGCCAACTGCATTCTAGTCAAGGTTTCTTTTGAAGCCCTACTCGGTGCTGAAGGTTATCAACCTCCTTGGAGCACTATTGGAGCACTATTTAGAGAACTCTATACATTTTTTTTTTTCATTAGCTGTTTTTGGTTCGGTGCTTTTCATCCTTTTCTTCCTCTGGTGGTGGAAGGATCCTAAATACTGCAAAAAGTGACACCATTTGGGCCCCATGCAGACCAGTGTGATGGGAAAAAATCCTGTTTCCTGCATGTTTGATGAAAATGTACGTTACACAGAATTTATTGATAATTCCTGTAAAATGCACCACACTGCCCTTAAACTGTAAAGGTGTGAGCTGGCCCTTAAAGATGTGGCACCGCTTTCTGTAGCTTCCTCCTGTGAGTCTAGAGTGGGGGGTGGGGTCTTGATACTCTGAGTTCACAGGAAGTAGTTGGAGCCATGTAAAGGAACAATGCAGGATCACTAGATTATTGAGTCTGCAGAGGAGAACACTGGAGATCTGGAGAGTATGGTAACTCCAGTCAGATTATAAAAGTGAAATCAGGGTGCCCCCCTAAGGGCTTAATGCTCATTTAGTCTACGACAGCCTTTCTCAACTCCTTTTATATGGAAGAACCCTTGAAATATCTTTAAGGTCTCAGGGAATTTCTGCCAATAATTAATATAACCAACAGCTCATGGTGGTCAGAGGAAAGAATGCTCCTTACATTGGTGGTCAGTGGGAAGAATGCTCCTTACATTGCTAACACTGGAAGAATGTCCCTTACATTGAAGGACAGTGGGAAGAATGTCCCTTACATTGAAGGACAGTGGGAAGAATGTCCCTTACATTGAAGGACAGTGGGAAGAATGTCCCTTACATTGGTGATCAGTGGGAAGAATGCGCCTTACATTGGTGATCAGTGGGAAGAATGCCCCTTACATTGATGGTCAGTGGGAAGAATGCCCTTACATTGGTGATCAGTGAGAAGAATGCTCCTTACATTGGTGGTCATTGGGAAGAATGCCCCTTATATTTGTGGTCAGTAGGAAGAATGCCCCCTTACATTGATGGTCAGTAGGAAGAATGCCCCTTACATTGATGGTCAGTGGGAAAAATGCCCTTACATTGGTGATCAGTGGGAAGAATGCTGCTTACATTGCTGATCAGTGCGAAGAATGCCCTTACATTGCTGATCACTGGGAAGAATGCCCCTTACATTGGTGATCAGTGGGAAGAATGAACCTTACATTGCTGATCAGTGGGAAGAATGCTCCTTACATTGGTGATCAGTGAGAAGAATGTTCCTTACATTGGTGGTCAGTGAGAAGAATGTCCCTTACATTGGTGGTCAGTGGGAAGAATGTCCCTTACATTGGTGATCAGTGGGAAGAATGTCCCTTACATTGCTGATCAGTGGGAAGAATGCTCCTTACATTTGTGATCAGTGAGAAGAATGTTCCTTACATTGGTGGTCAGTGAGAAGAATGTCCCTTACATTGGTGGTCAGTGGGAAGAATGTCCCTTACATTGGGGGTCAGTGGGAAGAATGTTCCTTACATTGGTGATCAATGGGAAGAATGTCCCTTACATTGGTGATCAGTGGGAAGAATGCCCGTTATATTTGTGGTCAGTGGGAAGAATGCCCCTTACATTGATGGTCAGTGGGAAAAATGCCCTTACATTGCTGATCAGTGTGAAGAATGCCCTTACATTGCTGATCACTGGGAAGAATGCCCCTTACATTGGTGATCAGTGAGAAGAATGTCCCTTACATTGCTGATCAGTGGGAAGAATGCTCCTTACATTGGTGATCAGTGAGAAGAATGTCCCTTACATTGCTGATCAGTGGGAAGAATGCTCCTTACATTGCTGATCAGTGGGAAGAATGCCCCTTACATTGGTGATCAGTGGGAAGAATGCTCCTTACATTGGTGATCAGTGAGAAGAATGTCCCTTACATTGCTGATCAGTGGGAAGAATGCCCCTTACATTGGTGATCAGTGGGAAGAATGCCCCTTACATTGGTGGTCAGTGGGAAGAATGCCCCTTACATTGGTGGTCAGTGGGAAGAATGCCCCTTACATTGGTGGTCAGTGGGAAGATGACAAGATTTACACAGGAGACAATTGTTTCAGTTATAAATATATTTATTGAGCAAATATATTTATTGATTTTCTGGTATACAGTTAAAACAGGAGACATAAGATTTCATGAGAATGAACATAAAATATACATTGCAGCATAATTACATTGAAAATTTAGATACCATCAGTACAATTCAGTAGATTGGGAACAAAGGAAAACAAATATTTGGACTTGCTCAGGTCCGTCAGTCCCACTAACAAATCATGTCCAATAATAAGGATCTCAGGCAGCATTCCCATTTGATCCATGCCGCTGCTTTTAAAATACCA
This sequence comes from Staurois parvus, assembly GCF_062004578.1. NCBI lineage: Eukaryota > Metazoa > Chordata > Amphibia > Anura > Ranidae > Staurois > Staurois parvus. The sequence continues at coordinate 809,296 of NW_028318977.1, forward strand.
TAGTGACCCAAATCCAGCTTAAGTCAACCTGTGCTCCATTTTAAACTACTTAAAAGAAAAGCCCTTCCCAAGATTGGAATACAACCTTTATAATTCAGAAAGACTCTTCAATGCCTCTCTGATTTAATTTCAGTTACTAGGACCTAACCTTCTTCAACATGTCTCAGTTCCATTTTTATGAATGAGTTTTGATTTGATTCCATCTTCCTATGTGCTGTCTAAGGCTTGCTGTAATGTCGGAGAGGGCACCCCTCCTCCCTCCATGGCCATCCAACAACGCAGATAGCAAGGAGATGCATGCTCTGACAGATGGCCCATTTCTCTGTCTCCAGGCCCATGCCTGAGGACAGAGAACTCTTGAGGAATGGGACGTGAGCATATCAGCTAAAATGTTCCAGGCTAGCAGGCAAGTGCTTGGAGATGCAAAAAAGTGAGTCTGTCAAAGTTGCTATGTCCTTGCTAGCTGCTTTGTCGGACAGCCACAGACAGCACCTAGGGCTAGGCAGATGGGACAAAGTACTACATATACTCAGCACCTTGCGGTAGAGAACACAACAATAAACATTTAAATGTGATTTCTTTAAAGCTGAGGTCTTCCAACTCAAAGAAAAACATCTTTAGTCAACAGGGATGACAATGGGTAGATCTGAGCCACAAGGTCAGCTTCCACCCAGTTTAGCCATGGGTGGAAACAAAACCAGCGGAGTGCAAAGAGGTTTTTGCACCTAATAATGGTAAACAGCAAGCACTTTATAGTGTCAGCTCTCAAAAGTAGACCGAATAATAGGTCCACTTAAGCAGGCCTTATTTGTAAAATGGAGTACAGGTTTACTTTAAAGTGTATTTAAACCCCAAAACATAAATATAATGTATTGCAATTTTATAGTCATTCGAGGAAGTGGCTATATTTATGGTTTTTTTCAAGCTTTTCCCTTTATTTTCAACTAGTGATTCTGCAATTTACAAACTTCCCATCTCTTCATGGCTTACACTCATTTCTCTAATGTATCTACAGAGGGAGCCATGGCTGAACTTATGTGATTACTATAGTCAACCCAAAATAAAAAAATATTGGACCTTTTTTACTAACTTTATAATCCTTCTAGCCCATTGAGAGATATAGGAAGTCTTTCATCTTCAGCTTATACTGCCACCTGCAGAAAGATTGGACACTGGCAAACAGAAAATCTGTAGGCCAGGCTAGGATAAACCCTCCTACCACCAGCATGCCTTAGTTTTATAGCAAAGCAGCACCAAAATCAGGGTGGTGGAAGGGTGGTCCCTGTATCCCTCAATGGAGTCCAAAAAAAGTGCACAAATTCCATTTTCTTTCTCGTCATTTGAGGGACACAGGAAGTCCTTCACCTTTGGTATGTCCAAAAGCAATCCAACTGAGGAGTGGGCAACAGAGAAAAATGTGAACAGGCTCACAAACAACAAAACACTGGGGAATGGCTGCAGCTCACTGAGCCACCCGAAGGACCTTACATTCAGAACTCTAATCAGATAAGGCCACAACCTCCACATCATAGAACAAAAATATAAGAACAGAACAGAAGACCTTGTGGCAGCCTTGCATGGGAAACTGAGGCATGATGCCAGAAGAGCAAGAGACTCTCTCAAGCAAGTGAAGGATGTCTCAACAGGAAAAGAAGCAAACTGATCCTAAGGACTCAGCCTGGAGCTGGTTACCTGAACCACCCAAAAGGTGGAATAAAAACAGAATGACCCAACAGGATCCATCTGGGTTGCCCAACACAAATTGTCAGTAGCTGAGAGATGTAGGCCCACCAGTGTGAATTGCAGACAGAGGAAAAATGAAGCCAAACAAAGGGGCCAAAAAAATTATGTATTGGATAAGGAGAAGATCAGTATCTGCCTAGGCCAGAAGAAGGCCTAGGCCTCAACTTATCTGATCCCATCACAGGCCGAAGGGAAACAGGAGTCCACATCTAGAAAGGCTGGCAGGTTAGACTCTTACCTACAAAGACAGGGACTACCAAAGAAGAACCCCTTAAATGTGAAAGGAATTACAATTACCTCCAAGTAGTTAAAATGGCGGTTGTTGAAAATACAGAAATAACTGAAGTATGATCTCACAGACACAAGGGATAAACTGGGAGGAACAAGGGAACCCATCACAAGGTCACACGAGAAACAAAAGGTTAGCATACTAACTACATATCATGGTAGCAAGAAAAGATCCACAATTGATAGGCTTGGCTAGAGCTCACCTCAAAGCACTATCTGCAAGAAGAAAGATATCCTTGTGGTAAAGTTTGGGAAAATCCTCCCTATGCATTAGCTTTGTAAAAGCAAAGATTTAGAAATGCTCCAATTCCTCGCATCCAGTGAAGTAACAGTCAAATACAGGGGCGGACTGACCATTTGGAAACTCGGGCACTGCCCAAGGGCCCAGGGTCAGTAGGGGGCCCCATGTGATGCGCCTGGTACCTTTTTCATAGGCTTTTTTGAGTTTGGGCAAGGACACGGGGCCCCATGATCCTCTATTGCCCGGGGGGCCCCATGAGTTGTCAGTCCGCCTCTGGTCAAGAGCCTCACTGGGTCTGTGAAGCACATTCTCCTAGCTCAGTTCACAAAAAGATAGGTCATCAGAATTCCCTGCCTCTGCAGTCAGTGAAGCAGACAAAGAAGAAATGTTAAAGGTGGAAATCCCTATATCCCAACATCTAGAGTCACCAGAGCAATTATTACTAGTGTCAGAGGCTTCCTGCACCTCCTGCACCAAGAGGAAAACCTGTTCAGTATGAAGGTGAACCAGGATATCAGGGGATACACATTCACCATCTTCCACCTGCAGCACAGGTCCTGGAAGGCACTCAGGTGTATAGCTTGCTCCTCCAGTCCAGACGTAACCAGTTGGGGAAGCCTGTCCACCAACTGTCTACACCAGAAATGAGTAAGGTTCTGTCTAGGCCAGGACCTGAACTACCTCTTTTTATGCAGCAAAATCTTCTGTTCTCCTTACAGGGTTGTAGTGCACCAGTGCTGTAACGGTATCCAACTAGACCCCAAGCAGTCAAGGGATTAATCAAGGGATTAATCTAGCGATTTAGAAGGAACCACAAAAAAGTCAGAACTGGGAGACATAAATTCTCCTATGATGATAGGATCTTCCAGAAGTTGGGAAGGTAAGACTTCTCCGATTCCAGAGGTGGAAGATAGATCATCCCTACCAGAACTATCTGATCTTCAGGGGTTTAGGATTGGGTAATTTCAGTCTGCCCAGAAACATGGTCAACTTGTCCCACATATAGCAAAGTGTATCACTGATTTGGAAAAGAGAGGCTGCCTACAAGAAGGATGCCCACAAACCCATGATTCTCCTGCAGCAGCTGAGAGGCAGGTAATTACTAGACTAAAGGAGAAGCATATGATGTTCTAACCCAAGCTTTTCTACTGGTGATAAAAAGGATTCCAATGGAGCCTGAACCAACTGTTTCCTCCCTAGGAGGTTGCCCTAGTATCTCACAATGGGGATGCCATGGAAACACACCACTGCTAATACTGGGGCCAGCACCCTGGAGAATACTGGGAGTGCCAAGGTAATATTGTAAAATAAGAGCACTTGGCAGATGGGGATCTGTAGGTGCATGCCCTAGCTGACACAAGTCCTAGCTGACTACACAAATTGAAATGTCCCTCAGGGAAAGAAAAAGGAATGGTAGAGCTGGTGAATACCATGCAGTTTGTGGATGTACAGGCCCCAAGGGATGCAGACAGACATTCTCTTTTGGAAAAGATTGACCATGTTGAAATGTAACTCCTGAGACCAATCCGACACAGGGGATGGGACTATAAAAATCAGGCCCAGGAGACCCTAAAGGACAGCAGTAGATCTGATATTCTGTACAGTTACACAGGAAGGATGATGGTAAGGATTGGAAGAGGGAGCTGGAGATGAAGTCCATATCCTTTGAGAAATGTTCTCTGCTACAGCAACATCCTTAATAATAGTGTTAAGGGTCTGTCTGTCTGAAGAAACAATGTCCTACAAAGAACATGTGGATCAGGTGCTCCTTGAACGCAGGGTCTGCACTTCAAAGCCTATGATTAAGTTTAAAAAAAAAAAAAACAGCAAAAGGGACTGTACTTACATTTAATGAGAAGTGTCCATTGTGCTGGTTCCAGCTATCTTAGATGAAATCTGAAGTCTTCTAAACCCCCAAATTCCTGCAGCTGTAATCTTCTGGTGCTGTGAAGGTCAATACATGCACTGAACCTGTCAAATGCATGTTTTAAGAGTGCCGACTATGCCTGCCTTTTCAGCCCCCCTCATCCAATCACAGAGGCTGTACTATAGCTTCCATCAATGAAAAGCCCTTTATAAATAGGAGACAGGTGGATGAATGAAAAAAAACTGAAATAGAAAATGAATGCAGCCACCACATCTAAAGGACTGGTAAACTGAAATATATTATATTTTTGTTTTTTGGGTTTAGATACATTGCAAACAGTGCAGGGAGATCCCATCAGCTTGACAAAAACATTATTAGCCATTCCCACCCATTCACAGCTCACAGTGGTAACAGGTATACAAAAAGTGCAAAATATTCCCTGTATCTCCTGATTCAAGTAACAAGAATTATTTTTTCCTCATAAAAGTCTAAAGCAGAAGCTACCATAGCACCAGATCCAAAGATCCGATAAACATTAGTGCAAAAGTTACCATGCTATCATAAGTCATAAGACCTTGATGAACCTCAGATTAGAACTGATGAAGGTCTAAAATGATAATGGCTGGATATCTTGGATCCTTGCAGGAGGACCATCTGTATGCACAAGTTATGAGATCTTGATGGGCCACAGATCATAGCTGGTGAAGGTCACACTGATCGTGGTGGTACACCTTGAGATCTGGTAGAGGAACCACTGATAAAGGAAAGCCACACACAGACATTCCATTATCTAACTTGCCTTGATCAGCTCCCGGTCAGGACCTGCCATGACTTTTCTCCTGGAGGTTCACCTGGGTGTCAAGGTCCTACCTTTCTTCAGAGCTTGTGCATCTCCATGAGCTGGCATCCATCTTGGTTTTCTGCAAAGCATGGTGGGAACCTTTATGCCTTCAGGCTTCTGCGGCTCCTCCTCAGAAGGGTGTGGTTGAGCACATTTAAACCTGCTGTCTGCAAGTGTGCTCTGCACTTGTGTCCTGTATGTTGCCCTGTTGCAAGCTCTTGTGTTGTTTCCTTTGCTCTCCTGGTAACCGACTCGGCTTGGACAAGACTACTCTCTGCGTTAACCCTTTATCTGACCTCCCGTTGCTGAACCCGGCCCGTGACCTGAGTATTCTTTGCCTACCGTCTAGTACTGTCTGCTCCGTTGTTATTGACCCGGCTTGTCTGACTACTCTACTCGTGTTCCCATCTAGCTCCCACCAGCTGTACGCCATTGGCGGCAGTCGTTATCGCAGCTGGGGTCACTCGGGGGCCGCGACCTGGTCTCAGGCTGCGTCAAGTCCATCCCCACCATCAGGGGCCCTGGTGAAGGGTAGCCTGGGGCTTAGACTCCGCGCCCTGAGGGACTCTGGTCTGTGGGTAGTGGCTGTCGTCAGTCGCAGCGTGACCGTACCATAGGCCTGCCTGCCCATTCCAGCGTTCCTGCCCTGACATTACACAAGTGCCGAGCACACTTGCAGACAGCAGGTTTAAATGTGCTCAACCACACCCTTCTGAGGAGGAGCCGCAGAAGCCTGAAGGCATAAAGGTTCCCACCATGCTTTGCAGAAAACCAAGATGGATGCCAGCTCATGGAGATGCACAAGCTCTGAAGAAAGGTAGGACCTTGACAGTACCTCCTCCTCCGACAACCTTGTACGGATCAAGGAGGGCGATGAGTGGAAGACCGCGTTCAACACCAGAACCGGCCACTATGAATACCTGGTTATGCCCTTCTGGTTGTGTAACGCACCCGCAGTCTTTCAGGAGTTTATTAACGATGTCTTACGTGACTTGTTGCAGCAGTGCGTGGTGGTTTACTTGGACGACATCCTGGTTTACTCTGCGTCTATGGAGACTCATATCCAGGATGTTAAGCGGGTGCTGCAACGGTTACGTGAAAACGAGCTTTTCTGTAAGCTCGAGAAGTGTGAATTTCACCAATCCCAGGTTGCCTTTTTAGGCTACATCATTTCCCCGGTGGGTTTTTCTATGGACCCTGAGAAGGTTTCAGCGGTTCTGCAGTGGCCTCGTCCCAGTGGTCTTCGGTCCATTCAGCGCTTTTTGGGATTTGCCAACTATTATCGGAAGTTTATCAGGAACTTTTCCACATTGGCAAAGCCTCTCTCAGATCTGACCAAGAAGGGCAGTAACCCTCACGAGTGGTCACCCGAGGCCATCTCAGCTTTCAAGGCTCTGAAAGCCGCCTTCACTTCGGCCCCAATTCTGTCTCATCCCAATCCTGGGTTGCCTTTTGTTCTCAAGGTTGATGCATCTGAGACAGGAGTAGGCGCCCTCTTGTCCCAGTGTCGGTCACCCGAGGGACCCCTACTTCCTTGTGGGTTCTACTCCAAGAAGCTTTCCTCTGCAGAGTGCAACTACCAGATTGGAGACAGGGAGTTGTTGGCCATTATTCTGGCTCTCAAGGAATGGAGGCACCTGCTTGAGGGTTCTGTGGTCCCGGTCCTAGTTCTCACTGACCACAAGAACCTCACATATCTCTCGGAGGCTAAGAGGTTGACACCCCGTCAGGCTAGGTGGGCTCTGTTTTTGTCACGTTTTAACTATGTGGTCTCTTACTTGCCTGGTTCCAAGAATGTCAGGGCAGGAACGCTGGAATGGGCAGGCAGGCCTATGGTACGGTCACGCTGCGACTGACGACAGCCACTACCCACAGACCAGAGTCCCTCAGGGCGCGGAGTCTAAGCCCCAGGCTACCCTTCACCAGGGCCCCTGATGGTGGGGATGGACTTGACGCAGCCTGAGACCAGGTCGCGGCCCCCGAGTGACCCCAGCTGCGATAACGACTGCCGCCAATGGCGTACAGCTGGTGGGAGCTAGATGGGAACACGAGTAGAGTAGTCAGACAAGCCGGGTCAATAACAACGGAGCAGACAGTACTAGACGGTAGGCAAAGAATACTCAGGTCACGGGCCGGGTTCAGCAACGGGAGGTCAGATAAAGGGTTAACGCAGAGAGTAGTCTTGTCCAAGCCGAGTCGGTTACCAGGAGAGCAAAGGAAACAACACAAGAGCTTGCAACAGGGCAACATACAGGACACAAGTGCAGAGCACACTTGCAGACAGCAGGTTTAAATGTGCTCAACCACACCCTTCTGAGGAGGAGCCGCAGAAGCCTGAAGGCATAAAGGTTCCCACCATGCTTTGCAGAAAACCAAGATGGATGCCAGCTCATGGAGATGCACAAGCTCTGAAGAAAGGTAGGACCTTGACACTGGGTCAGTGATGAAAGTGCCATTCTTGGAGAAAGGAGAGCAATTGCTAACCATATTCCAGCTTGTCTTCTAATGATCACAATCTTTATTGTTGCTTTTAAGTTAATTCTTACACTGCTCTATCATGGCATGCAATGTCAGCAATCAGATCTTCCACAGGTATGACTGATACGTTCTGTAGGTTGAATTTGTATGGTGGTGACATCTTGGGAGGGCTGTGTTCAGGTAGACATAGTAAATTTTAAAGGGAAGGTACAGTAGTTCTGTATATATTTTAATTCCTTACACTGGAGATCCAGACCACTGTGTGAGAATAAGAGCATTGGACTGGATCTCTAGCGGCCTGGTGCCCCATGGACAGTCACAACTACTGTGCTCCAGCACTCACACTCCAACAGCAACAAGCATGAGCATTGTTGATCGGAGCACAGTAGTGGTGTCATTGTAGGGGTCATCTCAGACCACTTTACTTTATACGCAACCTGATTGCATCACAATAATGAAAAGTAAAATGTTGTGGTAGTCTTAGCCAGTGTCAGTTGAGTGTTTGAGCTTGTAGATAAAACATTTACAACTTATCCTCAGACTGTGGGGCTGTAGGTAGGCAGGGTAGGAATGGTGTTGTTGGACTACTTATAGGTAGAATTGGCGAGATGTCAAAAGTTGTGCAGATAGGACTATGGATCCTTAAATTACTGACCACATACCAATTAAGACTCTTGAAGATCCACTTATGGAACATTTCACTTCAGAACAAACACTCACTGTCAATGTGACTCAATAAACAAAAGCAGCCATGAAAAGATAATGTGCAGATTAAAATCTTGTGGCATGAATGCAGGCCTCCTACCATAGAGTAACAATGACTGTGAGGCCAAGGAACTTAATTCCCTGGAAATCTGCTACATTAGAAAGATTAGGGATGGCTTTGTGTGACATCAAAGTGATCACAGTGCTCAGGTCACAACCTCTGCGGATCCCATGTGCTGCCTGCCGTGCTTTGCCAGTCTGCAGAGGAGGAAATAATAGTTTACGGTCCATTTATCTGAGGGTAAAGGATTAGATCCTGAACAGAGCACACAGATGAAGAAGGGGTGATGGGAGATGAAAATGGATAAAGAAGGAAGGTGGACTGGGAAACAGGGATGGGGAAAAAGAATGGGGAGCTGACAGAGAGCTGATGAAGAGAGATGGCAAACAATTGATGAAGAGAGGGAATGGGAGTCAATGGATGTGGAAGGGTGGTGGGAGACACTGGATGGGGAGGTTTAATGAGAGACAATTGATGGGAGGGGTAGTAGGACACAAAGAATGGGGATGGGTGATGAGAGGCAATGGATAGGGAGGGGTGGTGGGAGACAATGGATGAGGAATTTTGATCTTAGACATTGGGTGGGGAGGTAGTGGGATATACTAGATGGGAAGGGGTGGTGAGAGGCAATGAATGCAGATTGTTGATGATAAAGACACTGGATGAGGAGGAATCATAGGAGACATAGGATGTGTGGGGAGAGGTGATGGGAGACGCTGGATGGAGAAGTGTGGTGGCAGACAATGGATAGGATAGGCTGGGGAAGAATGAATGGGGAGGGGGTGAGAGAGAGTTGATGAGAAGGGATTGAAAACAATTGATGGAGAGAGGGAATGGGATTCAATTGATGTGGAAGGCTGGTGAGAGACACTGGATGGGGAGGTATAATGAGAGACAATTGATGGGGAGGGATGGTGGGACACAACAAATAAAGAGTGGTGGTGTGAGACAATGGACAGAGTGGGGTGAAGGGAGAAAATGAATGCAGATTGTTAATGGGAGAGAGACTGGATGGGGTAGGGTGGTAGGAGACATTGGAAGGGAATGGGTGGGGAGAGGAGATGAGAGTCACTGGATGGTGAAGGGTGGTGGCAGACAATGAACTGGGAAATATGGTGAGACACAGTGGATGGAAAGGGGTGGTGGAGATAATGGATAGGGAGGGGTAGTTTGAGACAATGGATAAGATAGGTTGGGTTGATGGGAAGCAATGGATTAGGAGGGATGAAGGGAGACACTGGAGAGGGAGGGGTGGTGGTAGACAATGGATTTGGAGGCTTGGTGGGAGACATTGGATGGAAAGGGTTGATGGGAGACACTGGACAGAGACGGGTGATGGGAGACAATGCTGGAAGATACTCGGTGACAGATCTAAATGTGGGGGAATGGGAGGATGGGGTGAAAGGTTAAGAAGATGATCAGTCTCAGATTAGAAACAAGAAAAATGTGGTCATTATTTTTCAACTGCTTGGTGCCATATTCTTGAAATTCTAATAATCTATCAATTGAAAAAAGTACAGGATAAAGAGAAGAAACCAGGGATTGAGTGCCCGCAAGCCTCTCAAGTAATAGGATGAAGAAACCTACAAAGAATCACCTTGCTTTTCCTAAGCCGTGTACAGATATCTACATCCAGCATTACAGCTTCTCAGTGACCTCTGGATAATAACAGAAACCTGTCACAAGAGAAACATGAGGGTTGCCGTCGCTGATATCTCTTATGTTATGTTAACCTAAGTCTCGATTCACACAAAACTTGCCATGAAGTTATAATCTGGGGAAATACACCGCAAGGTATGGCTGGTTTTATGGCCCAGGAAAAGACCATGGCTGAGTACGGCTGGTGTTATGGCTCAGGAAGAGACCACGGTGGAGTACGGCTGGTGTAGTTCAGGAAGAGACCACAGCACAGTACAGCTGGTGTTATGGCTCAGGAGGAGACCACAGCACAGTACAGCTGGTGTTAAGGCTCAGGAAGAGACCACAGCACAGTACGGCTGGTGTTATGGCTCAGAAAGAGACCACAGCACTGTACGGCTGGTGTTAAGGCTCAGGAAGAGACCACAGCACAGTACGGCTGGTGTTATGGCTCAGAAGGAGACCACAGCACTGTACGGCTGGTGTTAAGGCTCAGGAAGAGACCACAGCACAGTACGGCTGATGTTAAGGCTCAGGAAGAGACCACAGCACAGTACGGCTAGTGTTAAGGCTCAGGAAGAGACCACAGCACAGTACGGCTGGTGTTATGGCTCAGGAAGAGACCACAGCACAGTACGGCTGGTGTTAAGGCTCAGGAAGAGACCACAGCACAGTATCACTGGTGTCTCAAAGGGGAAACTTAAACACAAAGGGACACTTTTCTGACATCCAGTTGAGAAATAATAACAGAGCAAAACATATGCTGTATACATTGAAAAGAAGGTTTTCATTACCCATTCTGTCTGCTCCGTCATCCATAAAGCAGCTTCAGGAAAAGGAAAGCCAGAAAGAGGAGAGACACAGCAGTGAGGTCATCATTAAATCAGGTTAGTCACATGTCAACAGTATATTTAATTTTGGGCCTGGGATCCTGGTGCGGAAGTTTTTGGCATGAGGCTCCCAGCACAGAGAACTGATTGATCAGAACGGAAGCTGGTCCAAGCTTTATCCACCCTAACACTTCACTTTCCCTTAAAGCGGACCCTTATCATTTACCATCCCCTGCCCAATAGGTAACTTCTAAAGTGTATCTAAAGCCAAAATATTTTTTTTTTGGTTTGGATGGAGTGGGAAAAAGTTAAACCATCTATCACGTTTTATTGCTGTCCAAGTCCCCCCTAGGGAGAGTTATGCCTCTATTTTTCCTGGTAATTAACTGAGATCGAAAGTGGTTGAACATTCCAAATTTTAAGCTGCCACAAGTAAAAAATAAAGGGGAAATCTTTCAGCCGGGGGTATTTCCCTTCAATTTAGGGAGATATTTACTCACTTCATGTTGTGTCTACAGGGCAGAACGTAAGGGAAAATCTCCCCAATCAAACTCGAGTGAAAAAAAAAATGTGACAAGCGTTTTCTCCATTCTAATACAATATACATGAAATCGTTTGTGAACCCCTGACCATCACATCTACATGACCTTGCTGGACTTCCCATTGCAAAACCATAGCCACTAATATGAAGTTCCTCTTACCGTTTGTGACTATAACAGCCTTCACTCTTCTGTGATGGCTGTGTGTCTGTGGGAATTTGTGCCTATTTGTGAGGTCAGGTACTGATGTTGGATGAGAAGACGTAGCTCACAATCAACATTCCAATTCATCCCAAAATGTGTTCAGTAGGGTTGAGGTCAGGACTCTCAAGTTCCTCTATTTCAAAGTGGTCAAATCATGTCTTTATGGGGCTGGCTTTGTACAAAGGGGTACAGTCATGCTTGAACAGAAGGGGGTCTTTACCAAACTGTTACCACATGGTCGGAAGAGCACAATTGTCTACAATGTCTTTGTATGCTGTAGTATTGACAATACCCTTCACTGGAGACATCTGAACTCAGTCATCTGAAGGGTGCTCACATACTTCTAGTCATAATTATTACAACTTACCCTCAACAATTAACCCATAGCCTGAGCTATGCCCTAACACTAACCCCTATTCTGCAGCATACTCCCAATGTCCTGGACTAACAGCAAGCAGCACTGAGATCCAGGTGCCAGAACTCTATCATTACAATGTTTACATCTCTTCACTTACAATACTCCCCAGGGTTACTTTTATTAGTTGTAATGACGTCCGAATTTCCCTATACTTGACCCCACCCATTAAAGGGTGATCAAATGCTGTGCAAAGCACCAGTTAAAAATAACTGCAATGTTCCTGATCACTGAAAACTGACAGAGGAATATACTGACAATGACCATCCACGAGGAACTCCTACAGATAAAGGAGGTATTGGGCAAATGCTTCTGATTCAGGCCTCCCTGACCATACATGGCATCAAAAAGCCTTCAGAAGTCTATAGGTCCTTCTGGGCCAACAACAATCCATAAAAACAGTTACAGATAAAGATGTTTTTGGCACCCAATTATGATCCAGGCCTTGATCACTGTACAAGGCATTCGACTACCTTCAAACATCTATGGGCACTTCTAGGCTAAGGACAAACCATACAACTCTTACACATATAGAAATCTTAGGCACTGGATTCTGATCCAGGTCTTGATCACCATACAATGACCATCAGAAGTCTATGGGCCCTTCTAGGCCAATGATAATCCATGAGCAACTCTTACAAACAGAAATATTGTGCACCTCATTCCGATCCAGGCCTTGAACACCCCACATGGTATCTGACCATCTTCAAAACTCTATATTCTCATAAAACCTGATATTCTGTATTGCCATACATGGTACTTGACCACCTTCAAAGGTCTATGGGCTCTTCTAGGCCAATGTCAATCCATGAGCAACTCTTACAGACAAAGGCATACTGAGCACCTCATTCCAATCCAGGCCTTGAACACCCCACATGCTATCTGACCATCTTCAAAACTCTATAGGCCAAGGAAAAACCATAAAAACGCTTACAGATAAAGATGCATTGGGAACCTGCTTCCGATTCAGACCTCACTGACCGTACATGGCATCCATTGGCTTTCAGAAGTTTATAGGTACTTCTAGGCCAACAACAATTCGTAAATACTCTAACATATAAAGATGTATTGGGCATCCATTTCTTATTATTATTACACAGTATTTATATAGTGCCAAAGGGTTTGCTCAGCTCAGGTCTTGATCACTGTACATAGCATAAAGAAACATATATGGCCCTTGACCACCTTCAAAAGTCTGTGGGACTTTCTAGGCCAATGACAATCCATGCACAACTCTTACAGATAAAGGCATACTGGGCACCTCATTCTGAGTTCATTCCAGTCCATGACCACCACACATGGCATCTGACCATCTTCAGAACTCTATAGGCCAAGGAAAAACCATAAAAAATTCTTACAGATAAAGACATACTGGGCACTTGATTCTGATCTAAGCCTCCATCACTATACATGGGATACAATGGCCTTCAAAAGCCTTTGGGCCTTTTCAGGCCAATTACAAACCATAAGCAGCTCTTACAATTAAATAACTAATTCTGACTGCTCAGTTTTAAGATCTTATTGACTGGAGGGGTGGTTACTTCAGATTTCTTTCCTCCCCCCTGCCTCCACCTTCCAGACTTACCCATCTTGCCAGAGCTGCCCATCTTTTCCTCCTCTCCATGCACCTTGCTGTTAAAGCCCAACACCATGCAGATGTACAGAGCATGGTGGGGAAGGAACCCATGTGAAGTTTTGATTTCGGTTTGGGACCTCTAGAGAGATTTCTCAAGACAGGAAGTGATGAAAAATCAATCCAGTGGGGACACAGACTGCAACATAACACTTCTTGTTCATTATATTGGGGAAGGATCAAATCCTCTTCCAGGTTATTAACCTTGACAATCAGTCTCCTCTTACAAGCTTCTTTCAGGGACAGGAAGTGAGGCAAAATCTCCTGAACAATGTCAGGGACAGAAATGAAAGCTGGACAAAAGAATTTACCATTTACAAAAACGTTTTGAACAAAGTTGGGCTTTCATCCAGTTATATAAAATGTTACCACTGTTTAGATACATCCATCTCTTTCCAAACTACTGATCTATCACCCAGGGGCCCCATGTCTCCCACAAACCCAATGACGGTACAAGGATTGGCCCATATACTGTATCTGTACAGCTCTAAGGGTGTGGTATATATGCTCATTGCTTTTACTGGATGTATGGATATGTACCATCCTGGCTCACACACAGATACTGGAACGTGGATTAATGTATGCTCTGGATTTGTATATCTAAATACAACATTCTTATTCTTTTTAATGCCAATAAATAGAAAACAATTAAATAGAATAATCACCAACCTTGTAAAGGCATCGTCCAGGTCATCGTATTCTTCATCTTCATCCTCCTCCTCCTGACACACAGGACATAATGACCATCAGCTGGATGTATACAACACTACCATATATTATATCCAACCCTCCCCGATCGCCTCCTCCTGACACATATGACCCAATATGAGACATTTTATGAATGATTATCTGTTTTGTTGAATGCAGTTGTTACTCACGCTGTGTATTAGAAGCTGTGGCCAGTCAGATAGAACCCACCTCAGTTTTTGGCTGGAGGACATCCAGAGTCCCCAGCCTGGTGGTCCCTGGTCCACCACTTTCATTCATTGGATTTCAGTTCTTTCAATCATAAAGGCTCAGCTCAGCATCACATGTGGGTGTTACCTAGGCCATAAACCTGCCTAAGAACATTTACTCCTCAAGACATTTTGACATTTTTCAAGACTCCTACCCCCAGCGCACTGCTTGCACACAGCCAGAGATCAGTGTGCTAGCTTGCATTCACTGCCACAGTCTGCCCTGTGTACTCCCTCACTGATACCTAGTGAGGGGGTCCTGTCAGGAAGGCTGTATGGGGCCCCATGATTTCTAATCTTGAGATGATATAACTCCCCCCTCCCCATCTCTTCTCAGGGGTAAACACACAGTTGACTTAATCTTTCCCCATAATGGAGCTCCTCCAATCATTTAGTTGCCCTTATCTGCACTCTAACCACTTCCACAAAGTCCATTCTGATATCTGCATACCAAACCCGAAGAGTATATACAAGGCAATGATGTACTAAGGTGTAGTATACAGTGTATAACCATATGTCTCTGCCCAATACCAACAGGTCCAACAAACCGACATACCCCGTTCTGTAACGTCCTAAGGGTCCGGCATGGTAAATCCATGCTGCTCATCTGGTCACTACTGCTGGCATACGGTAAGAACGTGCTGGAAATCCGGCTGGCAGGACCTGTAATGAGATATTTAGTTTTAGATGGAAGGAGGGTGAGCTCCTATGTCAGGCATTTATTGCGGTATGTCCTGTGTGGTCACTGACCCCCAATGTAAGGGACATTCTTCCCACTGATCACCAATGTAAGGGGCATTCTTCCCACTGATCACCAATGTAAGGGACATTCTTCCCACTGATCACCAATGTAAGGGACATTCTTCCCACTGACCCCCAATGTAAGGAACATTCTTCCCACTGACCACCAATGTAAGGGTCATTCTTCCCTCTGACCACCAATGTAAGGGACATTCTTCCCACTGACCACCAATGTAAGGGACATTCTTCCCACCGATCACCAATGTAAGGAGCATTCTTCCCACTGATCAACATGGTAGGGACATTCTTTCCACTGCCCACCAATGTAAGGAGCATTCTTCCACTGGCCACCAATGTAAGGCGCATTCTTCCCACTGGCCACTAATGTAAAGGGCATTCTTCCCACTGGCCACCACAATGTAAGGGACATTCTTCCCACTGGCCAATGTAAGGGGCATTCTTCCCACTGGCCACCAATGTAAGGGACATTCTTCCCACTGATCACCAATGTAAGGGGCATTCTTCCCACTAGCCACCAATGTAAGGGACATTTTTTCCAGAGACCACCAATGAAAGGGGGATTCTTCCCACAGACCACCAGTGTAAGGAGCATTCTTCCCACTGACCACCAGTGTAAGGAACATTCTTCCCACAGACCACCAGTGTAAGGAGCATTCTTCCCACTGACCACCAGTGTAAGGAACATTCTTCCCACTGACTAGCAATGCAAAAGAGCATTCTTCCCATTGACCACCAAAGCAAGGGGCATTCTTCCCACTGACCACCAATGTAAGGGGCATTCTTCCCACTGACCACCAATGTAAGGAACATTCTTCCCACTGACCTTCAATGCAAGGGGCATTCTTCCCACTGATCACCAATGTAAGGGACATTCTTCCCACTGACCCCCAATGTAAGGGACATTCTTCCCACTGATCACCAATGTAAGGGGCATTCTTCCCACTGATCACCAATGTAAGGTGCATTCTTCCCACTGATCACCAATATAAGGAACATTCTGTCCACTGATCACCACTGTAAGGAGCATTCTTCCCACTGGCTACCAATGTCATTGACATTCTTCCCACTGACTACCAATGTAAGGAGCATTCTTCCCACTGATCACAAATGTAAGGGGCATTCTTCCCACTGATCACAAATGTAAGGGGCATTCTTCCCACTGGCCACTAATGTAATGGGCTTTGTTCCACTGGTCACCAACATAAGGGGCATTCTTCCACTGACCACCAATGATTTGTGCTTTAGCAAGACTTGAAAGTTATTTCAAGGGTTCCTCTGGGGTAGAAAACAAATTGAGAAAGGCTGATCTGATGATACAACTACATGGCATGTGCTGGATCTATATACTGCATGCGGTACCTGGCTGGTGGTCAGCAGACTCTTCGTCCTGGCTCAGTCGGGCAGGTGAATCCTCCTTCCCTGTCGAAACCAGAACATGGTGTGATGAGAAAATTTGGGGTATCTCCATAATATTTGTAAGAGACAAGAAGGTAGAGTGCAGCTTTTATCAATATTCAGAAATTAAATAAATAATAAAATCAAAAGGAAGTTTTTGGATTTTCCCATCAGCAGAGACCTCCACAGTCCTATGACATGATGGGCAGGAGATCTGTCCAATGAGCGATGGCTGGACTCTTATTAGTTGAGAATATCCAGACACCGCCTGCACCAGACTGATAATGGGGGAATGGAGACAATCTGATTTTACAAACAAGGTCAATCAGCCAGATGGTGGACAAATCATTGTATATCTTTGGAGACATCAGAAGATACATCCAGACAAAACCATGGTGAAGCAGCATATACACAGTCACTTACCTTCCCTGGAGGCCTGCCATAAATCCAGAGCCACTTTAAATGCCCGGGCCACAGTCAGTGTCACAGTCTGAGCCTGACCACAAAAAAAAACCACTGATGTATGATGGGTAAAATATGGAAGACAAGAGCTACATCCCCCTCTGTTTCCTGTGTTCAGAACTGTCAGACACACGTCCCCCTCTTCTCTGTGCCCAGACACATGTGTCCTCTCATTCTACTTGTGTCTAGTGTCACATGGTCACCTCTCCTCCCTGTAGCCAACCACACGTCTCCCTATCCTCCCTGTAGCCAACCACACGTCTCCCTATCCTTCCTGTAGCCAGTCATGTGCCCCTCTATCCTTCCTGTAGCCAGTCATGTGCCCCCCTATACTCCCTGTAGCCAGTCATGTGCCTCCCCTATCCTCCCTGTAGCCAGTCATGTACCCCTCTATTCTCCCTGTAGCCAGTCATGTGCCCCTCTATTCTCCCTGTAGCCAGTCATGTGCTCCCCTATCCTCCCTGTAGCCAACCACATATCTCCCTATCCTCCCTCTAGCCAGTCATGTGCCCCCTATCATGCATGTGCCCCCCTATCCTCCCTGTAGCCAGTCACATGTTCCCTATCCTCCCTGTAGCCAGTCATGTACCCCTCTATCCTTCCTGTAGCCAGTCATGTGCCCCCCTATCCTCCATGTAGCCAGTCATGTACCCCCCTATCCTCCATGTAGCCAGTCATGTGCCCCTCTATCCTCCCTGTAGCCAGTCATGTGCCCCTCTACCCTCCCTTTAGCCAGTCATTTGCCCCTCTATCCTCTCTGTAGCCAGTCATGTGCCCCTCTACCTTCCCTTTAGCCAGTCATTTGCCCCTCTATCCTCTCTGTAGCCAGTCATGTGCCCCTCTACCTTCCCTTTAGCCAGTCATTTGCCCCTCTATCCTCTCTGTAGCCAGTCATGTGCCCCCCCCCCCATCCTCCATGTAGCCAATCACATGTCTCCTATCTTTCCTGTAGGCAATCATGTGCCCCTCTATCCTCCCTGTAGTCAGTCATGTGCCCCTCTATCCTCTCTGTAGCCAAACATGTGCCCCACCCTATCCACCCTGTAGCCAATCACATATTTCCTATCTTTCTTGTAGCCAGTCATGTGACCCATCCTCCCTGTAGCCAATCACATGTCTCCTATCTTTCCTGTAGCCAGTCAAGTGACCCCCTATCCTCCCTGTAGCCAGTCATGTGCCCCCTCCTATCGTCCCTGTAGCCAACCACACATCTCCCTATCCTCCCTATAGCCAGTCATGTGCCCCCTATCATGCATGTGCCCCCCTATCCTCCCTGTAGCCAGTCGTGTGCCTCCCTATTCTCCCCATAGCCAGTCGTGTGCCCTCTATACTCACTGTAGCCAGTCGTGTGCCCTCTATACTCCCTGTATCCAGTCATGTGCCCCTATCCTCCCTGTAGCCAGTCACATGTCCCCTATCTTTCCTGTAGCCAGGTCATGTGCCCCCTATCCTCCCTGTAGCCAGTCACATGTCCCCTATCTTTCCTGTAGCCAGGTCATGTGCCCCCCTATCCTCCCTGTAGCCAGTCGTGTGCCTCCCTATTCTCCCCGTAGCCAGTCGTGTGCCCTCTATACTCACTGTAGCCAGTCGTGTGCCCTCTATACTCCCTGTATCCAGTCATGTGCCCCTATTCTCCCTGTAGCCAGTCATGTGCCCCCCTATCCTCCTCATAGCCAGTCGTGTGCCCTCTATACTCCCTGTAGCCAGTCATGTGCCCTCTATACTCCCTGTATCCAGTCATGTGCCCCTATTCTCCCTGTAGCCAGTCATGTGCCCCCCTATCCTCCCTGTAGCCAGTCATGTGCCCCCCTATCCTCCCTGTAGCCAGTTTTGTGCCCCCCTATCCTCCCTTTAGCCAGTTGTGTGCCCCCCCTATTCTCCCTGTATCCAGTCATGTGCCCCCTTATCCTCCCTGTAGCCAGTCATGTGCCCCCCTATCCTCTGTAGCCAGTCATGTGCCCCCCTATCCTCCCTGTAGCCAGTCATGTGCCCCCTATCCTCCCTGTAGCCAGTCATAGTCATGTGCCCCCCTATCCTCCCTGTAGCTAATCACATGTCACCTATCTTTCCTGTAGCCAGTCATGTGCCCGCCCTATCCTCTCTGTAGCCAGTCATGCGCCCCCCTATCATGCATGTGCCCCCTATCCTCCCTGTAGCCAGTCACATGTCCCCTATCTTTCCTGTAGCCAGGTCATGTGCCCCCTATCCTCCCTGTAGCCAGTCACATGTCCCCTATCTTTCCTGTAGCCAGGTCATGTGCCCTCCTATCCTCCCTGTAGCCAGTCATGTGCCCCTTTATCCTTCCTGTATCCAGTCAGTTGTACCCCAATTCTCCCTGTAGCCAGCCCCTTGTACTCCTATGCTCCTTGTATCCAGTCACGTGTCCCCCTAGCCTCCCTGCAGCCAGCCATGTGTCCCCATATTCTCCCTGTATTTAGGCACGTGTCCCCAATCCTCTCTGTAGCCAGCCACGTGTCCCCATATTGTCCCTGAATCCAGGCACATGTCCCCAATCCTCCCTGTAGACAGCCACCTGTCCCCGTATTCTCCCTGTATCCAGGCATGTGTCCCTTATTCTCCCTGTATCCAATGACATATCCCCTCTTACTCTTCTCCAGGCATATTTCTACAGGTGTAGCAGCAATGGTCACTCACCAACTTTTTCTTGGGGGACAGGAAAGCGTGGCACTCCAGGGCCCCATTAGACTGGTTCTGGGCCACGTAGGCAAACACTTTATTCTGCACTTTGTCTGTTGTACAGTATGAAATTCTGGGAGATAAATGTGATGATGTAGAGTTAGTAAATGATCCTGATGATATAGCAACTGTCCCATCATTACAACTGACATATAAAAAATTCTAGGGAGGCCTCACCTGTATATAGAGACATATTCTATCCTGTCACCGCCGGCCGCCTCCTGGATGTCAATTCCATGTGGGGTTACAGTGAGGACCACTTTCTTGAACTTTTCTGAACTGGCTCTTGCCTGAGGGGACAGCGATAGAAGAGTCTTTTAACCAAACAATTGCCATATGTTGATATGATGAGTCTTCCACTGTACTACATAAAAGGCTGCCACCTGTGGCACATATTACCAATATCTATGCACTATTGATAACTAAGATATAATAATTATTGCTATCTGTGGCACTCATTACTGTCACCTGTGGCATACAAAGTCTTGCAGTCTCTGCACACATATTGCAATCTGTAAAATGCATTACCTTCCTCTGTGCCACACATTACCACACCCTGTGGCACATATTACCTCCATCTGTGGCACACAATATCACATCCTGGGGCACACATTACCACATCCTGGGGCACCCATCACCTTATCCTCCTCCTGTGACACACATCTATTCCTCTCCCTCCTGTGGCATGCATCACCTGTTCCTTCTCCTGTGGCATGCGTCACCTCTGCCTCCTCCTATGTCACTCATCACCTCATCCCCCTTCTGTGGCACACATCACCTCCTCCTCCTGTGGCACACATCACCGCCTCCCCCTCCTCCTGTGACACACATCACTGCCTCCTCCTGTGACACACATCACCGCCTCCTCCCCCTCCTGTGGCACACATCACCACCTCCTCCCCTTCCTTCTGTGGAACACATCACCTCCTCTTCCTCCTGTGGCATACATTACCCCCATCTGTGGCACACATTACCCCCATCTGTGGCACACATTACCTCCTTCTCCTGTAGCACACAATACTTCATCTGTGGCACATAACCCCAATCTGTGAAACACATTAGCTCCATCTGTGGCACACAATACCTCCTCCTCTTGTGGAACACATTACCTCTTCCTGTGACACACATTACCTTCTCCTCCTTTGGCACACATTACCTCCTCCTCCTGTGGAACACATTACCTCCTCCTCCTCCTGTGGCACACATTACCTCCTCCTCCTCCTGTGGCACACATTACCTCCTCCTGTGGCACACATTACCTCCTCCTGTGGCACACATTACCTCCTCCTCCTCCTGTGGCACACATTACCTCCTCCTCCTGTGGCACACATTACCTCCTCCTCCTGTGGCACACATTACCTCCTCCTCCTGTGGCACACATTACCTCCTCCTCCTGTGGCACACATTACCTCCTCCTCCTGTGGCACACATTACCTCCTTCTCCTGTGGCATACAAATTACTGACATTTGTGATGCACATTACCACACAATTCACTATAATCCTTAGCTTGGGTACAGGGTATCCGACGCTCTCACTGTACAGGGTATACGACGCTCTCACCGTACAGGGTATACGACGCTCTCACCGTACAGGGTATCCGACGCTCTCACCGTACAGGGTATATGACGCTCTCACCATACAGGGTATACGACGCTCTCACCGTACAGGGTATCCGACGCTCTCACCGTACAGGGTATCCGACGCTCTCACCGTACAGGGTATCCGACGCTCTCACCATACAGGGTATACGACGCTCTCACCGTACAGGGTATACGACGCTCTCACCGTACAGGGCATCCGACGCTCTCACCGTACAAGGTATTTGACACTCTCACCGTACAGGGTGTCCGATGCTGTCACCGTACAGGGTATCCGACGCTGTCACCGTACAGGGTATCCGACGCTGTCACCATACAGGGTATCCGATGCTCTCACTGTACAGGGTTTCCGGCGCTGTCATCGTACAGGGTATCCGGCGCTGTCACCGTACAGGGTATCCGGTGCTGTCACCGTACAGGGTATCCGGTGCTGTCACCGTACAGGGTATCCGACGCTCTCACCCTACAGGGTATCCGACGCTCTCACCCTACAGGGTATCCGGCGCTCTCAGCGTACAGGGTATCCGGCGCTCTCACCGTACAGGGTATCCGGCGCTCTCACCGTACAGGGTATCCGGCGTTGTCACCGTACAGGGTATCCGGCGCTGTCACCGTACAGGGTATCCGACGCTCTCACCGTACAGGGTATCCGACGCTCTCACCGTACAGGGTATCTATCGCTCTCACCGTAAAGGGAATCCGACGCTCTCACTGTACAGGGTAACCGATGCTCTCACCATGGTGATGATACGTCGAATAGCAGCGGCTGCCATGTCCTCGCCTTTCGGTTTCTCCACAAGCGTCATGCCCAGATACTTCAAATGAAAGATGACTCCGTCCAACAGGGCATCATGTGACTCTGGCCAACTGTCCGGCAGTTCTGTAACAGAATACAGAGAAGAGCGATAATGTCTGTACACTGTGTATAGTACATACCATCCCTTCTATTATACTACAAATCATAGACATAGAAGATAATGATCAACATGCACTTGGGGGCTAAGAATATGCATGCATTATACATACTGGGGGGTACAACTGGGGGAGTCAATGGTGGAGAAGGATCTGGTATATCACAAGCTTAATAACGGCATGCAATGCCAAGCTGCGGTTTCTGAAGCGAGCAAAATCCTCTCTTGTATTAAAAGAGGTTTAGACTGCAGAGAGAGATATCATTTCCCCGGTACAAATCATTAGAAAGACCTCATCTGGAATATGCAGTTCAGTTTTGGGCACCAATTCACAAAAAGAACATTGGGGAACTGGAGGAAGTACAGAGAAGGGCAACCAAACTGATACGAGGCATGGAGGAGCTCAGCTATGAGGAAAGATTAGAGGAACTGAATTTATTCTCTACTGAGAAGTGGAGAATAAGGGGGGATATGATCTCCATGTATAATACATAAGGGGGGATATGATCTCCATGTATAATACATAAGGGGGGATATGATCTCCATGTATAATACATAAGGGGGGACATGATCTCCATGTATAATACATAAGGGGGGATATGATCTCCATGTATAATACATAAGGGGGATATGATCTCCATGTATAATACATAAGGGGGATATGATCTCCATGTATAATACATAAGGGGGATATGATCACCATGTATAATACATAAGGGGGATATGATCTCCATGTATAATACATAAGGGGGGATATGATCACCATGTATAATACATAAGGGGGGATATGATCACCATGTATAATACATAAGGGGGGATATGATCTCCATGTATAATACATAAGGGGGGATATGATCTCCATATATAATACATAAGGGGGATATGATCACCATGTATAATACATAAGGGGGGATATGATCTCCATGTATAATACATAAGGGGGATATGATCTCCATGTATAATACATAAGGGGGGGATATGATCTCCATGTATAATACATAAGGGGGGATATGATCTCCATGTATAATACATAAGGGGGGATATGATCACCATATATAATACATAAGGGGGGATATGATCTCCATGTATAATACATAAGGGGGGATATGATCACCATGTATAATACATAAGGGGTATATGATCTCCATGTATAATACATAAGGGGGATATGATCTCCATGTATAATACATAAGGGGGATATGATCACCATGTATAATACATAAGGGGGGATATGATCTCCATGTATAATACATAAGGGGGGATATGATCTCCATGTATAATACATAAGGGGGGATATGATCTCCATGTATAATACATAAGGGGGATATGATCTCCATGTATAATACATAAGGGGGATATGATCTCCATGTATAATACATAAGGGGGATATGATCACCATGTATAATACATAAGGGGGGATATGATCTCCATGTATAATACATAAGGGGGGATATGATCTCCATGTATAATACATAAGGGGGGATATGATCACCATGTATAATACATAAGAGGGGATATGATCACCATGTATAATACATAAGGGGGGATATGATCTCCATGTATAATACATAAGGGGGGATATGATCTCCATGTATAATACATAAGGGGGATATGATCTCCATGTATAATACATAAGGGGGGATATGATCTCCATGTATAATACATAAGGGGGATATGATCTCCATGTATAAATACATCAATGGTTCATATAGTGAACTCGGTGTAGAGTTATTCCCCCTGAGGTCATCACAGAGGACAAGGGGGCACTCTTTATGTCTGAAGGAAAAGAGACTTAATCTCCAAACATGGAAAGGTTTCTTCACAGTAAGAGCTGTGAAAATGTGGAATAGACTCCCTCAAGAGTTGGTTGTGGCCAGCTCAGTGGATTGCTGTAGGAAAGTCCTGGATTCTTTCTTGGATACACAGAATATAACTGGATATAACATTTATAGGTAAAGTTGATCCAGGGAATATCCAATTGCCTCTCAGGGGATCAGGAAGGAATTTTTCCCCTGCAAAAAGCAAATTGCATCATTCTTTGCTGGGTTTTTTTCCCTTCCTCTGGATCAACTGTGGGTATAGGATTATAACTTTTTTTTTTTATTATTATTGTCGAACTGAATGGACTTTTCTCTTTTTTCAGCCAGACTAACTATGTAACTATGTAATGAATGTAACCATGTAACATAGATTCTACTTTATTCATAGGAATATATGGGAGGGGAAGATAATGAACATTATATAGGGGGTATTAGGAAATGATACTTTTGAAAAAAAAAAAATATATATATATATATGGGAGGGAATAATGTTTTTTTGTATTATCATTATTGATAACTATATATATTATTCTAATTTTTATATATATATACACATACACAGGGAAGGAATAATAATAATAATAATAATGTACATCAGTGCGGTGTATACAATGTATCTCCTGTGATCAGTGCGGTGTATACAATGTATCTCCTGTGATCAGTGCGGTGTATACAATGTATCTCCTGTGATCAGTGCTCTGTATACAATGTATCTCCTGTGATCAGTGCTCTGTATACAATGTATCTCCTGTGATCAGTGCTCTGTATACAATGTATCTCCTGTGATCAGTGCTCTGTATACAATGTATCTCCTGTGATCAGTGCGGTGTATACAATGTATCTCCAGTGATCAGTGCTCTATATACAATGTATCTCCAGTGATCAGTGCGGTGTATACAATGTATCTCCTGTGATCAGTGCGGTGTACACAATGTATCTCCTGTGATCAGTGCTCTGTATACAATGTATCTCCTGTGATCAGTGCGGTGTATACAATGTATCTCCTGTGATCAGTGCGGTGTATACAATGTATCTCCTGTGATCAGTGCTCTGTATACAATGTATCTCCTGTGATCAGTGCTCTGTATACAATGTATCTCCTGTGATCAGTGCGGTGTACACAATGTATCTCCTGTGATCAGTGCTCTGTATACAATGTATCTCCTGTGATCAGTGTGGTGTATACAATGTATCTCCTGTGATCAGTGCGGTGTATACAATGTATCTCCTGTGATCAGTGCGGTGTATACAATGTATCTCCTGTGATCAGTGCTCTGTATACAATGTATCTCCTGTGATCAGTGCTCTGTATACAATGTATCTCCTGTGATCAGTGTGGTGTATACAATGTATCTCCTGTGATCAGTGCGGTGTATACAATGTATCTCCTGTGATCAGTGCGGTGTATACAATGTATCTCCTGTGATCAGTGCTCTGTATACAATGTATCTCCTGTGATCAGTGCTCTGTATACAATGTATCTCCTGTGATCAGTGCGGTGTATACAATGTATCTCCAGTGATCAGTGCTCTATATACAATGTATCTCCAGTGATCAGTGCGGTGTATACAATGTATCTCCTGTGATCAGTGCGGTGTACACAATGTATCTCCTGTGATCAGTGCGGTGTATACAATGTATCTCCTGTGATCAGTGCTCTGTATACAATGTATCTCCTGTGATCAGTGCGGTGTATACAATGTATCTCCTGTGATCAGTGCGGTGTATACAATGTATCTCCTGTGATCAGTGCGGTGTATACAATGTATCTCCTGTGATCAGTGCTCTGTATACAATGTATCTCCTGTGATCAGTGCTCTGTATACAATGTATCTCCTGTGATCAGTGCGGTGTACACAATGTATCTCCTGTGATCAGTGCTCTGTATACAATGTATCTCCTGTGATCAGTGTGGTGTATACAATGTATCTCCTGTGATCAGTGCGGTGTATACAATGTATCTCCTGTGATCAGTGCGGTGTATACAATGTATCTCCTGTGATCAGTGCTCTGTATACAATGTATCTCCTGTGATCAGTGCTCTGTATACAATGTATCTCCTGTGATCAGTGTGGTGTATACAATGTATCTCCTGTGATCAGTGCGGTGTATACAATGTATCTCCTGTGATCAGTGCGGTGTATACAATGTATCTCCTGTGATCAGTGCGGTGTATACAATGTATCTCCAGTGATCAGTGCGGTGTATACAATGTATCTCCTGTGATCAGTGCGGTGTACACAATGTATCTCCTGTGATCAGTGCTCTGTATACAATGTATCTCCTGTGATCAGTGCTCTGTATACAATGTATCTCCTGTGATCAGTGCTCTGTATACAATGTATCTCCAGTGATCAGTGCGGTGTATACAATGTATCTCCTGTGATCAGTGCGGTGTATACAATGTATCTCCTGTGATCAGTGCGGTGTATACAATGTATCTCCTGTGATCAGTGCGGTGTATACAATGTATCTCCAGTGATCAGTGCGGTGTATACAATGTATCTCCTGTGATCAGTGCGGTGTACACAATGTATCTCCTGTGATCAGTGCTCTGTATACAATGTATCTCCTGTGATCAGTGCTCTGTATACAATGTATCTCCTGTGATCAGTGCTCTGTATACAATGTATCTCCTGTGATCAGTGCGGTGTACACAATGTATCTCCTGTGATCAGTGCGGTGTATACAATGTATCTCCTGTGATCAGTGCTCTGTATACAATGTATCTCCTGTGATCAGTGCGGTGTATACAATGTATCTCCTGTGATCAGTGCGGTGTATACAATGTATCTCCTGTGATCAGTGCGGTGTATACAATGTATCATCTCCTCCATCCTCATCACTCTCTCGGGGGATGGAGATGTCTGGGAGGATGGAGGAGGGTGGGGGAGGAGGATGGAGAGACATGGGGAGGATGGAGATAGACCGGAGGATGACGTCACTCACTCTGGTGTCCGGTGACCCGCCGGGTGTGTCGGGCGATGCTCGGGCTCCTCAGGATGGCTCTACCGACAGATTTCAGAGCATCCATCCTACACCGCACACCGGGATCCGCCCTATAGGGGCGGGGAGAGCCGGGACACACCCACCTGACCCCTCCTCATCTGCATATCACAGAGCTGAGCCCACGGAGCCTATGAATAATAAATATCTATTCTGTATATACATCCCATTATATATTCCTATACCCCGTATATACCCCTCTATACCCCGTATATACCCCTCTATACACCGTATACACCCCTCTATACCCCGTATATACCCCTCTGATCGTTATATGATATATATACCCCTCTATACACCGTATATACCCCTCTGAGCGTTATATGATATATATACCCCTCTATACGCCGTATATACCCCTCTGATCGTTATATGATATATATACCCCTCTATACACCGCATATACCCCTCTATACACCGTATATACCCCTCTGATCGTTATATGATATACATACCCCTCTATACACCGTATATACCCCTCTGATCGTTATATGATATATATACCCCTCTATACACCGTATATACCCCTCTGATCGTTATATGATATATATACCCCTCTATACACCGTATATACCCCTCTGAGCGTTATATGATATATATACCCCTCTATACGCCGTATATACCCCTCTGATCGTTATATGATATATATACCCCTCTATACACCGCATATACCCCTCTGATCGTTATATGATATATATACCCCTCTATACACCGTAT
The DNA here is from genome assembly GCF_062004578.1 of Staurois parvus. Lineage (NCBI taxonomy): Eukaryota > Metazoa > Chordata > Amphibia > Anura > Ranidae > Staurois > Staurois parvus. Next base: position 837,104 of record NW_028318977.1, read on the forward strand.
ATACCCCTCTGAGCGTTATATGATATATATACCCCTCTATACACCGTATATACCCCTCTGATCGTTATATGATATACATACCCCTCTATACACCGTATATACCCCTCTGATCGTTATATGATATATATACCCCTCTATACACCGTATATACCCCTCTGAGCGTTATATGATATATATCCCCTCAATACACCGTATATACCCCTCTGATCGTTATATGATGCAGGAAGGAGTTTTCAGGTATATATAGGGTGGGGGTATGTGTAGGGGGGAGCTAATTGTAGGAGGGAGGGGTGAGGTATGTATAGGGGGGGGAGGTATGTGTAGGAGGGAGCGGTGAAGTATGTGTAGGGGGAGGTATATATTGGGTGGGGGTATGTGTAGGGGGGAGGTAATTGTAGGAGGGAGGGGGAAGGTATGTATAGGAGGGAGGGGTGAGGTATGTATAGGGGGGAGGTATATATAGGGTGGGGGTATGTGTAGGGGGGAGGTAATTGTAGGAGGGAGGGGGGAGGTATGTATAGGGGGGGGAGGTATGTGTAGGAGGGAGCGGTGAAGTATGTGTAGGGGGGAGGTATATATAGGGTGGGGGTATGTGTAGGGGGGAGGTAATTGTAGCAGGGAGGGGGAAGGTATGTATAGGAGGGAGGGGTGAGGTATGTATAGGGGGGAGGTATGTGTGGGAAGGAGGAGTAGGTATGTGTAGGGGGGAGGTATGTGTAGGGGGGAGGGGGAGGTATGTATAGGGGGGAGGTATGTGTAACGGGGAGGGGGGGGTATGTGTAGGGAGAGGGGAAGGTATGTGTAGGGGGAGGGGAAGGTATGTGTAGGGGGAGGGGGAGGTATGTGTAGGGGGGAGGTATGTGTAGGGGGGAGGGGGAGGTATGTATAGGGGGTAGGTATGTGTAACGGGGAGGGGGGGGGTATGTGTAGGGAGAGGTGGAGGTATGTGTAGGGGGAGGTATGTGTAGGGGTGAGGTATGTATAGGGGGTGGGTATGTGTAGGGGGGAGGGGGAGGTATGTATCGGGGGTAGGTATGTGTTGGGGGTGAGGTATGTATAGGGGGTGGGTAAGTGTAGGGGGGAGGTATGTGTAGGGGGGAGGTATGTATAGAGGGTAGGTATGTGTAGGGGGAGGGGGAGGTATACACTGCCTCCTGTTAGTATACACGGTTCTATACAGATATCACACACTGTGGTCTCTATGGACACCCCGGACTCCGCCCCCCTTTCAGTAGCTGACTCCGCAGGCGCTGTGTGGTAAAAGAGGCGTGGACGCGCACTGTACGGGCTCGTACACACAGTTGCGGGTGACGTTCCTCCGTACAGCGTCCGTCCTCCGCTGTCACCCCGGCAACCACAAGCTGTGAAGGCTCCCGATAGAGCCCGACCTCACCCGAATACCGCCCGGACTACACGGAGGACGCAATGCAGCTGAAACATATGAAGACCCTCCTCTCCTCACAGGTGTCACCCGAACCGGGCCACCGCTCGGGGAGGGGGTGTGTAAATGGGGGGATGTGTGGGGTGTTTAGCCCTCTTTTAGGTGGGTGGTCATGAGAAATGTGGCTTCCAGTGTAGTAGAGATACCCCCAGATGAATGTTACAGTGAAGTGCCATCACAGGGTACCCCCTGAGGATGATTTGGGGGTCTGTCTTTGAATCGTAGACCTGGATATGAGGGGTCACAGAGGGGAGTCCTCAAACTGTTGTCCAACCAGCCTGGAACAGAGCTTCTCAGTGGCGGGAAGTGTAGGGTGTTGCTGAGACTCGCAGTCACCCATCTACATGGCGTCTTAGCCCCCCCAGTAATGTATAATAGTCTCTTCTGCTCCGGGTGACAATACAACCGCAGCATCTCCATGGAGAGCATTTACAGCTCAATCCTCTCTGTCTACCTACTGGAAAGTATCAGGGTCCTCCAATCTGGGGTTTCTGACCCAGCTAGCAGGGACAGTAAGAAGCACAGCCACCTAGAATTACAGACAGGAGAGGGTAGCGGGTGCCTACAGCGGTGTCAGGGAGGGTAGGTGTGGGGTGTCAGCTGAGGGGGGGGGGGGGTCAGGGAGGGTATGTGTGGTTTGTTAGCTGGAGGGTGTGTCAGGGAGGGTATGTGTGGCGTGGGGGGGGTCATGCAAGGTCTGCTTGGAGTGTGTCAGGCAGGGTACTTGAAGGGTGTGGGGTGTGTCAGGAGGAATATGTGTGGGGTGTCAGGTGGGGGGTGTTGAGCTGGATATGTTGGGGGTGTCAGGAAGAGTTTGGTTGGGGTGGGGGGTGTCAAGCAGGGTGTGTGTTAGGCAGGGTTGGTGGAGTCAGGTGGTGTGTGTCATGCAGGGTTGATGGGGGATGCTGAGCAGGATTTGTGTGGGGTGTCAGGTGGGGGTGTCCATCAGGGTTTGGTGTGGGGTGTCAGGCAGGGTATGTGTTTAATATGGGGTATGTCAGGCAGGGTATTTGTGGGGAGTGTCAATCAGGATACCTATGGGTGTTAGGCATGGGGGGTATGTGACGGATTTGGGCTGTATCAAGCAGGGTAGGTGGGGATGTCAGGCAGAGTATGTGTCAGATTGGGGTGTCAGGTAGGGTTTATCAGGCAAGTTTTGTGGGGTGTGTCATGCAGAGTATGTGTTTGGTGTGGGGTGCATTAGGCAATGTATGTGTGGGGTGTGTCTGGCAGGTATTTGTAGGGTACGGGGTGTGTCAGTCAAGATACATATGGGTATCGGGCAGGATATGTGTCGGATTTGGACCGTCAGGTTGGGTGTATCAGGCAGGGTAGGAATGTATCAGGAAAGGTATATAGGGTGTCAAACAAGGTAGGTGTCAAATTTGGGGTATCAAGAAGAGTAGATGTGGGGTGTGTCAGGAAGAGTATGTGTTTGGTGTGGGGTGTGTCAGGCAGGGTAGGTGTGGGGTTTATCAGGAAAGGTATGTGGGGTGTGTCAGGCAGGGTATGTCGGATTTGGGGTGTATCAGGAAAGGTACGTGGGGTGTGTCAGGCAGGGTATGTCGGATTTGGGGTGTATCAGGAAAGGTATGTGGGGTGCGTCAGGCAGGGTATGTCGGATTTGGGGTGTATCAGGAAAGGTATGTGGGGTGTGTCAGGCAGGGTATGTCGGATTTGGGGTGTATCAGGAAAGGTACGTGGGGTGTGTCAGGCAGGGTATGTCGGATTTGGGGTGTATCAGGAAAGGTACGTGGGGTGTGTCAGGCAGGGTATGTCGGATTTGGGGTGTATCAGGAAAGGTACGTGGGGTGTGTCAGGCAGGGTATGTCGGATTTGGGGTGTATCAGGAAAGGTACGTGGGGTGTGTCAGGCAGGGTATGTCGGATTTGGGGTGTATCAGGAAAGGTATGTGGGGTGTGTCAGGCAGAGTATGTGTGAGATTTGGGGTGTATCAGGAAAGGTACGCGAGGTGTGTCAGGCAGGGTATGTCGGATTTTGGGTGTATCAGGAAAGGTACGTGGGGTGCGTCAGGCAGGGTATGTGTGAGATTTGGGGTGTATCAGGAAAGGTATGTGGGGTGTGTCAGGCAGGGTATATGTTGGATTTGGGGTGTATCAGGAAAAGTACGTGGGGTGTGTCAGGCAAGGTATGTCGGATTTGGGGTGTATCAGGAAAGGTATGTGGGGTGTGTCAGGCAGGGTATGTCGGATTTGGGGTGTATCAGGAAAGGTATGTGGGGTGCGTCAGCCAGGGTATGTGTGAGATTTGGGGTGTATCAGGAAAGGTACGCGAGGTGTGTCAGGCAGGGTATGTGTGAGATTTGGGGTGTATCAGGAAAGATACGTGAGGTGTGTCAGGCAGGGTATGTCGGATTTGGGGTGTATCAGGAATGGTATGTGGGGTGTGTCAGGCAGGGTATGTCGGATTTGGGGTGTATCAGGAGAGGTACGTGGGGTGTGGGATTTGGGGTGTATCAGGAAAGGTACGTGAGGTGTGTCAGGCAGGGTATGTCGGATTTGGGATGTATCAGGAAAGGTATGTGGGGTGTATCAGGTAGGGTATGTGTGGGATTTGGGGTGTATCAGGAAAGGTATGTGGGGTGTGTCAGGCAGGGTATGTCGGATTTGGAGTGTATCAGGAAAGGTATGTGGGGTATATCAGGCAGGGTATGTGTCGGATTTGGGGTGTATCAGGAAAGGTATGTGGGGTATATCAGCTAGGGTATGTGGGGTGTATCCTGGTGTGTGATCATGTGATCTCTTTCAGGAAGGAGCGGCGAAGGTGACGTGTATGGTGTGGTCCCAGAACAATGCGCGGTTTGCGGTCTGTACGGTGGACAGGGTGGTTCTCCTGTATGATGAGCAGGGAGAGAGAAGAGACAAGTTCAGCACAAAACCCGCCGACGCCAAGGTGAGCACCTCATCATGTGACCTCAGCTATACAGGCAGCGGACATCCGATTGGCTGTTCAGGGGGGGGGGTCCTCTACCAGAACAGTCTCTTGTAATGTTCATTGTATAGGCGTTCCTCCTCATTTCCATCTCTCTTCCGATTGGTCCAGTACGGGAAGAAGAGCTATATGGTGAAAGGCATGGCGTTTTCCCCCGACTCCACCAAGATTGCCATTGGACAGACAGACAACATCGTCTATGTGTACAAGATTGGTGAGGACTGGTGAGTGACCGTCTCCATGTCATTCAGTCCCCATCACCTTCTTTTTCCTCCTCTACTGGGGAAAAATGGGACCCATCAGTACTTCAGGGTATGAGGAGCATGTGACTTACTCCCTTCCCCCAATGTGAGAATGCTGCTTCTTGGTGATTGGCTATTCAGGCATGTCACATGTCTCAGGGTGAGTATAAGCATCTGCAGGGGGCCGCTATTAAACATTCACTGCCTCTCCCAGACCTATGTAAGGAGAATGAGGTGAACCTATAGGCATTCTTGGCATGGAATATGGCATCCCCAGACGTCTGTAGGTTTATCACACGAAGAGTGCCAAGACTAGAGGTACATCCTCACCTAACGGCATCTGAAATCACTGCAAGTAAAGAACATTCCCGCCTGAAATCCAGGGAGCTCCCAACTTCCTGTAATGAGCTAACAGTACCTTCCCCTCTGCTGTACTGACATCACAAGCGGTGTTCTCAGCCCCGCCTGCTGGACTACAGAACTACACCAATCCTGTCACTATCTCTGCCCCTCTCCATGCCTCCCCCCTTCTATATCCACATCTCTCCGCCCCTCTCCCCACCCCCTCTGACCCTATCTCCTCCCTCTCTGTCCATCTTCTCTCCTATCCCCATTCCTCTGTCCCAATTTCCACCCCTCTCTGTCACTCTCCTATCTCTACCCCACTCTGTCCATCTCCCCTCCTATCCCTGCCCTTCCCTGTCCTTCTCCCTGTGTATAGTCACCCTTCTCTGTACCTCTCCTTTCCCATCCCTGCCCGTCTCTGTCCCTTTCCCCTTGTATCCTCATCTCTTGCCCCCTCTCCCCACTTTCTTTTTTCTCTCCCCTCCTATCCCCACTCCTCTCTGTGTCTGTCCCCTCCTACTCCCGCACCTCTCTTCCTCACCCCTCTCCCTTCCTATCCCTGCCCATCTCTGACCCTCTACTCTACCTTTCTTGTCACCTCTGTCACTATATCGGCCCTCTCTATCCATCTCCTCTCTCATTCCCTCACTTCTTTGTCCTTCTCCTCTCCTATTTCTGCTCTACTATCCCTATCTCTGCCCTCTCTGTCCATCTCCTATCCCCACCCCTCCCTGTCCCTCTCTATTGATATCCTCACCTCTCGCTATCCCTCTCCCTTCTAGTCCCTGCCCTTGTCTGTCCCTCTCCCCACTTATAACTGCCCTTCTTTTCCTACCTCCACTCCTCTCTGTCCCTCATCCCTCTCTGAAACTCTCCAGTCCTATCCCCACTTCTCTATGTCCCTCACCCCTCCCATCCCTATCCCTATCCTGTTCTGAATCTCTCTTCTCCTATCCCCATCTCGCTCTGTCCCTCTGCCCTCCTATCCCCATCTCGCTCTGTCCCTCTGCCCTCCTATCCCCATCTCGCTCTGTCCCTCTGCCCTCCTATCCCCATCTCGCTCTGTACCTCTGCCCTCCTATCCCCATCTCGCTCTGTCCCTCTGCCCTCCTATCCCCATCTCGCTCTGTCCCTCTGCCCTCCTATCCCCATCTCGCTCTGTCCCTCTGCCCTCCTATCCCCATCTCGCTCTGTCCCTCTGCCCTCCTATCCCCATCTCGCTCTGTACCTCTGCCCTCCTATCCCCATCTCGCTCTGTACCTCTGCCCTCCTATCCCCATCCCTTTCTGTCCCTCTCCCCTCCTATCCCGATCCCTTTCTGTCCCTCTCCCCTCCTATCCCCATCCTTCTCTGTCCCTCTCCCTTCCTACCCCCATCCCTCTCTCCTCCTATCCCCATCCCTCTCTTCTCCTATCCCCATCCCTCTCTGAACCTCTCCCCTCCTATCCCCACTTCTCTCTGTCCCTCACTCCTATCCTGTTCTGAATCTCTCTTCTCTTATCCCCATCTCGCTCTGTCCCTCTTGCCCTCCTATCCCCATCCCTCTCTGTCGCTCTTGCCCTCCTATCCCCATCCCTCTCTGTCCCTCTTGCCCTCCTATCCCCATCCCTTTCTGTCCCTCTCCCCTCCTATCCCCATCCTTCTCTGTCCCTCTCCGCTCCTATCCCCATCCTTCTCTGTCCCTCTCCCCTCCTATCCCCATCCCTCTCTGTCCCTATCCCCATGCCTCTCCCCTCCTATCCCCATCCCTCTCTGTCCCTATCCCCATGCCTCTCCCCTCCTATCCCCATCCTTCTCTGTCCCTATCCCCATGCCTCTCCCCTCCTATCCCCATCCTTCTCTGTCCCTATCCCCATGCCTCTCCCCTCCTATCCCCATCCTTCTCTGTCCCTATCCCCGTGCCTCTTCCCTCCTATCCCCATCCTTCTCTGTCCCTATCCCCGCCCCTCTCTGTCCCTATCCCCGCCCCTCTCTGTCCCTATCCCCGCCCCTCTCTGTCCCTATCCCCGCCCTTCTCTGTCCCTATCCCCGTCCCTCTCTGTCCCTATCCCCGCCCCTCTCTGTCTCTATCCCCGCCCCTCTCTGTCCCTATCCCCGCCCCTCTCTGTCCCTATCCCCATCCCTCTCTGTCCCTATCCCCGCCCCTCTCTGTCCCTATCCCCATCCCTCTCTGTCCCTATCCCTGCCCCTCTCTGTCCCTATCTCCATCCCTCTCTGTCCCTATCCCCGTCCCTCTCCCCTCATATCCCCATCCCTCTCCCCTCCTATCCCCACCCCTCTTTGTCCCTCTCCGCTCCTATCCCCACCCCTCTCTTTCTCTCTCCCCTCCTATCCTCATCCCACTCTGACCCTCTCACCAACCCTGGTGTTGTCTAAAATCTGTTTCTTTTTACAGGGCCAAGGTAAAAGAAAAAATACGTTAGTACATGAGCTACAGGGGGTGAGGGAGGTTTGGGGGTAAATTTGGGTAATACCTGGACATATCCTTATTCCATAAGAGACCTATACATCTGCCAGAAAGGTCCATCAGCAGACACTGGCTCAGTGGAAGTTGACGTGTCACTCTTGGTTAAGCTACTGTTAGTAACATTTTGGGCTCCAAACAGCCTGCCTGACAGCGCTCCCCTGGGGCCCAGTACAGGTGTACTGCCTATACCCCTTTATTGTAGGGTACTGGCAGTACCACTGCTTCATGGGTGACATCGCTAGCAACCTCCATCACTGTGCAAATGGTAGCCAGCTTTAAGTAGCTCACACACAATATGGTGGTCATGTGCTGCTGCTCCTCCTTACTCTCTATACCGTGGATTTCTCTGCACACTTGGCCAGACCCATCGGAGCCACTGCACTAGTTGCATGCCCACCGCCACCATCCCTCAAACAGGACAGCTCACATGACAGGCGGTCATGTTGCACTTGTGGGAGAGTGAATAGAAGGGCTCCCTTGGAGACGTGATGGGGCCCAGTATGGGAGTATTGCCTATACCCCCTTATCGTTGGTACTGAGCTCATTAATGAGGGTCCAGTGGACATATTCCAGTCACCGTGACACTCTGCTTGTTTACACAACATTCATTTCTGCATGCAAGTCATATACATTTTCTTGTCTCTTGTTTGTAGGGGAGATAAAAAAGTCATCTGCAATAAATTCATTCAGACGGTAAGTGTACCTGTGTCCCTAACACTCTGTCATAAATTGACACCCCTTCGTATACTGGAGAGGAAAGGGTGGGGTGGTTGTCACAGTGCCAGAGGTGGGAGGGAGCTCGAGCCCTGGCACTGAAAGCCCCTGCACAGTCTCCAGTCTCCTAGAGAGACCCCCTCCAGAGACACAGCCCCTCAGGCTCCCTCCATAAACTCCCATCTCTTACAGGTCCACCAAGTCTGCTGAAAAGTCCCCTTTCCCTTTCCCGAACCCTCATCCTCTGCAGTGACACCCAGGCCCATCCACAGCCTTTCAGAGTTTCCATACATGTTTTATAATCCCATACTTTGTTTTTTAACTGTTGGTGCGTGGAAGGCTTTGGAAGAATTTAGGGGAAATTGTAGGCAAATGGGTGGGGGGCTTAGGATAGGCCTCAAGCTAGGCCATCACCCTTAGGGGGGTTCACAGATCCCAGATACGCTAGTGAGGGTCCCTTGGCTTGTAAATGCTGAAGAGCTGGAAAGAAAGGGGAGAGGTCAGGTGTCCAGATCTGAAATGAAGGTACCATATTGGTTTCCATTAACAAGGTAAGGGACATGGAATGTGAAAGCACATGGGAGTTGCCTTCTCATGTGTTGTCCTTTTCCAGTCTCTGGAAGCAGTGAGGAGGGGGACATACAAAAAATATGGAAACACTACATGATTTGCAGGTGTGAAAGCGATGACCTGTTTGGCGGTGAAAGTGGAAGTGATGTAATATTCTTTTGTGTCCGCTGTGTGATGAGACACCTAGCTAACAGCTGGGAAGCCTCACTTTTGTCATTCACCTTGTGAGCTGCTGGTAATACGTCATGTCAGAGCTTGCTGAGCTGCAAAGAGGGGTTGGTGCCGCTTAGCTGCCGCCTCTGGGACTGAAGTTGCCAATTTATTTTGCCGTGTTGCGAGGTAGAGTCTCAAAGGATATGGAGGCATATATACCTTCTGGGAAAATGTCGTCTGATAAACATAAGTGCGGTGGACTGAAAGAGACAAAAGGACATTGTGCATGATTGTGATCCTGAATAGGAAAACAACTTCTGCAAAAGTGACTGCAGAGCTCAATCTCAGTCTTCCAAAGCCCGTGTTCCGTGTTCTGTGTGGAGGGAACTCCATAAGCAAAACATTCACAGGCAAGCTGCAATTTCCAAACCACTAGTGACCGATAATAATGCTCAGAAGAGAGATGAGTGGTGCAACACCCATAAATCGATCCATCAATGGAAGACTATAATATGGTGTGATCGAGCTTCACACTGTTCCCAACCACCGAACATGTTTATGTGTTTTGCAACAATGTCCCGAGCTCACCACCAGGACTGTTTTGTGCCAATGGTAAAGCATGGTGTCAGCACAATCATGGTTTGGGCAGCCATATCTTGGTATTCTGCAGGCCCCATCATCACCTTGAAAGGTAGAGTCACTGCCCTCAACTATGTACTAAATGTGCACCCCATGGTACAGACATTGTTTCCCGAAGACAGCGCCATTTACCAAGATGATAATACTCCGATTCACACAGCTCGGGTCTTCAAACTGTGGTTTGGTGAGCATGCAAAGTCTTGCACCTTCCCCGGGTGCCGCTGTCGCCAGACCTTAATATTATAGAGCCACTATGGTCAATGTTGGAGAGCAATGTTCAGGCTCTTTTTTTATCCCTTTGGCATCTCCGCGAGAACTGGAATGATTTTTGCATGAAGAGTGCTATCGGATTCCATTATCCATCATCCAAGACTTCTATTTTTCAATTCCCAGGAAAATTCAGGCTGTCTTGGATGCCTAAGGCGGTCCAACATCATATTGGGTGACAATATGTCCCTTTCAGATCATGCCCCTGTTACCCTGAAAGTGAGGTGGGGAAGACTATCGACAGGTGGGATAGGTTGGAAGTTGAATGAGGCTCTTCTCCTGGATCAGGAGGTGGATCAGAAAATTAGAGAAGAGATTGAAAGATTTTTTCAAGAGAATGAGACAGGGGAGGTGTCGGTGGCTACGGTATGGGAGTCCCATAAGGCCTATATAAGGGGTATATTGATTGCGGTCGGGGCAAAGAAGAAAAGGGAAAGAAGAGAAAAACCTACTGGGTTGCTAAAATAAATATTTGACTTGGAGCAGATACATAAAAGTAAAAGATCAGAAGAGATAAGACAGAAGGTAATAAAAAAAGAAAGAAGAACTAGAGCTACTGATGGAGGAGGAGAAGAGAAGAGTTTTCAACAAAGTGGCAAGTGAGAGATATAGATGGGGAGACAAACCAGGAAAATATTTAATGAGAGCCTTGAGGGAAAAGAAAAATAGGAACTATATAGAGAAAATAAAGAACCCCAAGGGGGAAATGGTTTATTCTACTAAAGAGATCATTAAGGTGTTTAGAGAATACTATAGTAAGCTGTATAATATCGCCTCCCAAGATCCAGTAAATATAAGCGGGAATGAGAGAAGAGAGAAAAGATGGGAATATTTAAAAAACGCAGGACTACCGAAGTTAAGTGAAGATCAACTGAATTTACTTGATTTGGAAATCACGCAGGAGGAAATAATAAGAGCATTAAAAAGTACCATGACGGGGAAAAGCCCAGGCCCAGATGGTTATACAGTGAAGTACTATAAAAAATACAGTGACTTGTTAATACCTAAATTGAAGAAATATATGAATGCCCTGGGAGGAGAGATGGAGATGAGACAGGAATCTTTACAGGCCCATGTGGTGTTGATACAAAAGGAGGGGAAAGATGTTTCTCAGTGCTCTAGCTATAGACCGATATCACTTCTGAACATAGACACTAAGCTATACGCAAAGATTCTAGAAAAAAAAAAAAAAAAATATTGGGTGACAATTTTGTTCTTTTACCTGGTGTTTCTATAATATTGTTCAGCTCCTGTAAATAAATGAGGTCTCCTCAATCCTATGTGTAGGACAGTTTTACCCCTTTATAAAGCTGCTTTGACCGTCTCCTCCATATTTTATAGTGACCGTCTGTTCTTCACATCACTGTGACCGTTTCATTCACCAGTTGGAGACGTGTGTTTATATCTAGGTCACAATCGGCCTCTCTGGAGTAAAGAAAAGTAGTCTGTCTATTCTTAGTATGTCACATGCAGATCCCCCTTTACCTTTTGGGGGCTGTAGTCAGATTAGCAACAAAGGTCTGCAGACCGCTATGATCTTCTCTATTGTACAACCAGCAATAACAGATTATTAGGGGGCAACACCTACACAGGGTACCACCCTGCTGGTACAATCATTAGCAATATATAGAGGAAGCACGCCACATACCAAGAATGCTTTTACAAGAAAATTTTGAATACGATTTTATTTTAAGACCCTTCTTGGCATGTGGTGCACTTACTGAACAGTATATATTTATAATGAATGCTGTATTGTAAAGCGCTGCATTAACTCTTGGCGCTATATAAATCCTATATAATAATAATAGTCAGGTGGGTCTGTATTACTGCATATACCACATGTATTGGCACTCTGCTCACCAGTTTATGTACTCACCCTTTCCTCTCACATCTCTCCTTTTATATTCTAAATCTATATTATATTTTATATAGAAATATAGTATATTATAATATCTAACTTTTGTGTATACTGTGTGTGTGTGTGTGTGTGTGTGTGTGTGTGTGTGTGTGTGTGTGTGTGTATATATATATGTGTATGTGTGTGTGTGTGTGTGGTGTGTGTGTGTGTGTGTGTATATATATATATATATATATATATATATATATATATACACACACACAGTATATATAATATATATATATAATATGTGTGTGTAATAAAATATATATATATATATATATATATATATATATATATATATATATATATATATATATGTATATATATTATACACACACATACAGTCAGGTCCATAAATATTGGGACATCAACACAATTCTAACATTTTTGGCTCTACAGTGGGGCAAAAAAGTATTTAGTCAGCCACCAATTGTGCAAGTTCTCCCACTTAAAAAGATGAGAGAGGCCTGTAATTGGCATCATAGGTAGACCTCAACTATGAGAGACAAAACGAGAAAACAAATCCAGACAATCACATTGGCTGATTTGGAAAGAATTTATTTACAAATTATGGTGGAAAATAAGTATTTGGTCACCTACAAACAAGCAAGATTTCTGGCTCTCACAGACCTGTACCTTCTTCTTTAAGAGGCTCCTCTGTCCTGCACTCATTACCTGTATCAATGGCACCTGTTTGAACTTGTTATCAGTATAAAAGACACCTGTCCACAACCTCAAACTGTCACACTCCAAACTCCACTATGGTGAAGACGAAAGAGCTGTCGAAGGACACCAGAAACAAAATTGTAGACCTGCACCATGCTGGGTAGACTGAATCTGCCATAGGCAAGCAGCTTGGTGTGAACAAATCAACTGTGGGAGCAATAATTAGAAAATGGAAGACATACAAGACCACTGATAATCTCCCTCGATCTGGGGCTCCACGCAAGATCTCACCCCGTGGGGTCAAAATGATGACAAGAACGGTGAGCAAAAATCCCAGGACCACACGGGGGGACCTAGTGAATGACCTGCAGAGAGCTGGGACCAACGTAACAAAGGCTACCATCAGTAACACACTACGCCGCCAGGGACTCAGATCCTGCAGTGCCAGACGTGTCCCCCTGCTTAAGCCAGTACATGTCCGGGCCCATCTGAAGTTTGCTAGAGAGCATTTGGATGATCCAGAAGAGGATTGGGAGAATGTCATATGGGCAGATGAAACCAAAATAGAACTGTTTGGTAGAAACACAACTCGTGTTTGGAAGAGAGAGCATGTTGAGTTGCATCCAAAGAACACCATACCTACTGTGCAGCATAGGGGTGGCAACATCATGCTTTGGGGCTGTTTCTCCACAAAGGGACCAGGACGACTGATCCATGTACAGGACAGAATGAATGGGGCCATGTATCGTGAGATTTTGAGTGCAAACCTCCTTCCCTCAGCAAGGGCATTGAAGATGAAACGTGGCTGGGTCTTCCAACATGACAATGATCCCAAACATACCGCCCGGGCAACGAAGAAGTGGCTTCGTAAGAAGCATTTCAAGGTCCTGGAGTGGCCTAGCCAGTCTCCAGACCTAAATCCAATAGAACATCTTTGGAGGGAGTTGAAACTCCGTGTTGCTCAGCGACAGCCCCAAAACCTGACAGATCTAGAGGAGATCTGTGTGGAGGAGTGGGCCAAAATCCCTGTTGCAGTGCACACCTGGTCAGGAACTACAGGAAACGTCTGACCTCTGGAATTGCAAACAAAGGCTTCTGTACCAAATATTAACACTGATCTTCTCAGGTGTTCAAATACTTCTGTTCAGCAGTGCAAGACAAATACATTCTTTACAAATCATACAATGTGATTTCCTGAATTGTTTTTTTAATTCTGTCTCTCAGAGTGGGAATGCACCAACAATGTGAATGTCAGACCCCTCCATGATTTCTAAGTGGGAGAACTTGCAAAATCGCAGGGGGTTCAAATACTTCTGTTCCTCACTGTGTGTTTGTGTATATATATATATATGTGTGTGTGTGTGTACATATACAGTATGTGTGTGTATGTGTAATATTTATTATATATATATATATATATATATATATGTGTGTGTGTGTATTAGGGTTGCATATATATATAAAATGTATTAGGGTTGCACTGATGTGCCTCTTTTTGGCAGCGGATACAAGTACTTGCCAACACCGATTACCAAAACCTTTGTGGTGCGATTTGAGCCCATTAAATTTGGATGTGCTCAAATCGCTTTGCAAAGGTATCAGTTTCAGGTATTGGAGCATTTGCACGCCTACAAGTACTCGTACAAAGGCTTAATATCGACACATATATATATATATATTAGATAGATAAACATCTGTATATAATGATGTATTCTTTCTGCTCTCATCCATGTACTCCTTCTCTCCCCGTTCACTGCAGAGCGCGGTCACCTGCCTCCTCTGGCCTCTGGAGAACGTCATCGTCTTCGGACTGGCAGAAGGGAAGGTACGCTCACCTCTCACAAGCCGTATTTATGTATACAGTATGCAGCCATCAAGTTCCACAGAGAGGAATAAGGCACACCAGGGGCGGACTGACCATTTGGAATCTCGGGCACCGCCCGAGGGCCCGGGGTCAGTAGGGGGCCCCATGAGATGTCCCTGGTACCTTTTTCATAGGCTTTTTTGAGTTTGAGCAAGGACACAGGGGCCCCATGATCCCCTATTGCCCAGGGACCCCATGAGTTGTCAGTCCGCCCCTGAGGCACACTGTCCTATCCAATGCTCTGTCATCCTTGTGTGCGCTGCACTTAGACCACAGACGTTTTCTGCACAGGCTTAAAAAAAAATCATGTGAAGATTGTATGAAACCCCCAAGCAGTATATGTTTTCTGAAAGCGGTTGTGCTAAAGAATAAAGTGGCGGTAGTTCCTATTTTTTGTGTTATACGATATTAAAGCAGCAGTTTAGCAAAATTTCAGTAAAAAATACACTAAAGTTTAATTTTAGGGCAACAAGTGCAATAAATGGTAAAACATAAAAGATGAGGTTGTGCCGAGTACCTTGATACACAACGTGTCAAACCTTACAATTGTGTGCACTCTTGGAATGGTGACAAACTGTATTGTAAACAATACAGATCTCTTCCCTGTCCGCACCAGCACACTGCTTTATGCAGAGCAATACAAAGCAATATGCTGACATTGTAAAGCACACAGTTAACCCTTTGATCACCCCAGATATTAACCCCTTTCTGCCCAGTGCAATTAGTACAGTGTCAGTGCTTTTTATTGATCACTGTATTGGCGTTACTGGGGATGTCAGTGACAGTTAGTCAGTCCCCCCCCCCCCAAGTGTCAGAATGCCCGTCGCAGTCTCGCTATAAGTCGCTGATCGCTGCCATTATTAGTATGACAAAAAGAAAATCCCACTATATATACCGCCATTTGTAGATGCTATAACTTTCATGTAAACCAATTAATTTACACATATTGGGATTTTATTTTTTGGTAAAAACATGGAGCAGAATACATTTTGGCCTAAATTTATGACAAAATTTTTTTTTTTACTGGACATGTTTAACCGCTTAGGGACTGCCCTCAATAATCTTACTGCTGCAGGGCGGCCCCTGTGCGCAGGATCACGTATATATATGTGAGCCTGCATTTCCAGGTAGGGGACGTGCGCCGCCGTTCGTGGCCCCAGGTGTCAATCACCGGGTCCCAGCCGGTGATATCCACCGTAACCCAGTGATTACTGGTGATCACCAACAGGGAGGAGGGCTGCTTTATTTACAATGCAGCCCTCCTCCCTGTCAGTTTGGGCACACTGCTCGGGATTGCTGAGCACATCCATCCTGATCAGTGTGCTTACAGTGAAGCACACACCCCCTGCCCCCCTAGTAAAACACTTCCATCACACAGTTAACCCTTTGATTGCCCCCAAATGTTAACCCCTTCCTCCCCAGTCCCATTAGTACAGTGTCAGTGCTTTTTATTAGCACTGTATTGGTGTCACTGGGGATGTTAGTACACCAAGTCAATCCCCCCCCCCCCCCCCGTGTCAGAATGTCTGCCGCAGTCCCGCCATAAGTCGCTGATGGCCGCCATTACTAGTATGAAAAAAAAGACATGGAGCATAATACATTTTGGCCTAAATTTATGATGAAATTTGATTTTATTCAACAAAATATTTACATTTTGAATTTTTTTTTTGAACTCGATTTGGATAATTCGTTACTTTGGGCAAAATTTCGTTTTGTTATTTCGGATTTGTTTAAATTAGTTCGGAAATTCGGATACATCCAGATCTCCATATGACGAAAATTTTGTCAAAATTTCAATTCAGAATGAAACGAACCACACAAGTCTAACCTTGGTCCTGTGTCCCAGTGGCGAGGAAGCGGCTCTCTGACGGAGTCACCCAATCGGCGTGACAGGCGTTCCGTCACACCGTCCTCTTTAGTTTAGGCAGATCGGAGGATAGTGTGGTGTAAATAGACAGCAGAGGCTGTTTACTCCAGGCTGCTCATAGAGCAGATCCGGCTCTGTCTGTGTCCAGGATGTCTATGTGTCATCCGCCCACTCTTCTCTGATCAGCAGAGGATCTATGAGCTGGTCCCCTGCAGATTGGAATGGAAAGGGGCCTAAGCCTCTGTGCTGCCCAAGCTGACCGTGTTTATCCTTACACAGTGTAATAGAGTATAAGATCCTATAGATGTTTCCTCTGCTCTCCAGGTACGAATGGCAAACACCAAAACCAACAAGTCTACCACCATATACAACACGGAGTCCTACGTCGTCTCCCTGACCTCCAAGTGAGTGGATTCCTCCTCAGGATGGGCTGTGTTCTCCTTACCGTGTGTAATAACACAAGGCAGGGGTCTCCGAACTTTCTAAAGAAAGGGAGAGTTTACTGTCCTTTAGACTTTAGGGGGGCTGGACTTTGCCCAGTGGGTGTAAACAATGCCTGATCTTCGGTAATAGAGGGAGAAATAGTTGGTGTCAGTGGGAGGAATAGTGCCCCATTTTTTTTTTTTTTGTTGGTGGAAGGAGTTATGACCCATTGTTGGTGACAGTGGCGGGAATTATGCCCCATTGTTGGTGTCAGTAGCAGGAATTATGCCCCATTGTTGGTGTCATTTGGGAGGAATACTGCCCCATTTTTGGTGCCAGTGGAAGGAGTTATGTCCCATTGTTGGTGTCAGTGGTGGGAATTTTGTCCCATTGTTAGTGTCAGTGGCAGGAATTGTGCCCCATTGTTGGTGTCAGTGGGTGGAATAGTGCCCCATTTTTGTTGTCCGTTGAAGGAGCTATGTCCCATTGTTGGTATCAGTGGTGGGAATTGTGCCCCATTGTTGGTGTCAGTGGCAGGAATTGTGCCCCATTGTTGGTTTCAGTGGCAGGAATTGTGCCCCATTGTTGGTGTCAGTGGCAGGAATTGTGCCCCATTGTTGGTGTTAGTGGGAGGAGCTATGTCCTATTGTTGGTGTCAGTGGTGGGAGTTATGCCCCATTGGTGGTGTCAGTGGGAGGAATAGTGCCCCATTGTTGGTGTCAGTTGAAAGAGCTATGTCCCATTGTTGGTATCAGCGGTGGAAATTGTGCCATATTGTTGGTGTCAGTGGCAGGAATTGTGCCCCATTGTTGGTGTCAGTGGCAGGAATTGTGCCCCATTGTTGGTGTCAGTGGCAGGAATTGTGCCCCATTGTTGGTGTCAGTGGCAGGAATTGTGCCCCATTGTTGGTATCAGTGGTGGGAATTGTGCCATATTGTTGGTGTCAGTGGCAGGAATTGTGCCCCATTGTTGGTGTCAGTGGCAGGAATTGTGCCCCATTGTTGGTGTCAGTGGCAGGAATTGTGCCCCATTGTTGGTGTCAGTGGCAGGAATCGTGCCCCATTGTTGGTGTTAGTGGGAGGAGCTATGTCCTATTGTTGGTGTTAGTGGTGGGAATTATGCCCCATTGTTAGTGTCAGTTGAAGGAGCTATGTCCTATTGTTGGTGTCAGTGGTGGGAATTATGCCCCATTGTTGTTGTCAGTGGGAGGAATAGTGCCCCATTGTTGGTGTCAGTGGCAGGAATTGTGCCCCATCATTGGTGTCAGTGGGAGGAATTGTGCCCCATTGTTGGTGTCAGTGGCAGGAATTGTGCCCCCATTGTTGGTGTTAGTGGGAGGAGCTATGTCCTATTGTTGGTGTTAGTGGTGGGAATTATGCCCCATTGTTGGTGTCAGTTGAAGGATCTATTTCCCATTGTTGGTTTCAGTAGCAGGAATTATGTGCCACTGTTGTCAGTGGCAGGAATTATGCCCTTTTGTTGGTATCAGTGGCAGGAATTCTGCCCCAGGTTGGTGTCAGTGACAGGAATAATGCCTCAAAGGCCAGATAGAGGCAAACAAAGGGTCACATCCTGCCCCAGGGCCGTAGATTGGAGACCACCGAAACGGGATGGTTAGAGATGGCTGATAATATTAATTGCATTGATAATAGCTGTGAAAATACTGGAGGCTGTGCTTCTGAAATATCAGTGCTGTAACCTTGTCTTCTCTCTGGGGCCTCTCTTCTTGGGCCGCAGTGTTTCAGGGAAGGGAATACTGTCCGGACAAGCAGACGGCACAATTGTCCGCTACTTCTTCGATGATGAGGGATCTGGGGAGTCTCAGGTGAGTTTTCACATTCATTCCTGATGATTATTGCTTGCATCAGATAACAACCAGTAAAACACAGCAAAGTATACGACCACAGAAGAATATGAAAAGGTTTAAAGTAGATGTAAACCCCATCGTTGAAGTGGTGCTAAAGCCTCAAGGGTTTATTGGCTCCCACTGCTGTCAATCAAGTTCTGTAACGAGGGAGTGGAGTGGGGACGAGCCACGCTGTCTGTGACTATAGATTCAGACAGGGCAGCTCAGATTCGAACCTACACAAGTGCTCTCGTGGGAAGTGGTTTCTTATGGGGGGTACTCGAGGAAGAGGAGGAGCCAGGAGCACCGACCGGGGACCTAAGAGGAAACTTTAGAGTGAAAAGCACTTTAACTTACTCAGTCCTCTGCTGCTCTCCATGCTGGTAGTGGACTGGCCCTCAACATCCTCATGGCCAGTGCAGGGCTATGAGCTCAATATTGGTCTTGATGTTGTCAGTGGACCTCAGACCCCTTGAGTGCAGGGGAGAAGCTTGGGAGTTTCTTTGAAGAGTTCGTGTATTTTGAAGCTCACTTGCTGGATCTCTACTTTCAATAACATCAGCCGACAGTAGAAAGCTGTACTGGCTTGTGACTGCCTGCCTATGGCTAGTGCACTGTTTACATTGGGTAGGCAGCATGCAGCAGGTAAGGATGGTTGGTGGGGTCTGCAGTGGGGCTTTACCCACCTTGATCTTTCCTGGATGATTTGACCTGTGGATACCGAACACATACAGGACTGATCTCCAGTAAGTGAGTGGCAGAGACTTAGCCAGCAGGTAAGGATGGTTGGGGGGTCTGCGGTGGGACTTTACCCACCTTGACCTTTCCTGGATGATATGATGTGTAGATACTGAACACATACAGGACTGATCTCCAGTGAGTGAGTGGCAGAGACTTAGGCAGCATGCAGCAGGTAAGGATGGTTGGTGGGGTCTGCGGTAGGACTTTACCCACCGTGACCTTTCCTGGATGATATGACCTGTTTAAACCGAACACATACAGGACTGATCTCCAGTGAGTGAGTGGCAGAGACTTAGGCAGCATGCAGCAAGTTAGGATGGTTGGAGGGTCTGCGGTGGAACTTTGCCCACCGTGACCTTTCCTGGATGATATGACCTGTTTAAACCGAACACATACAGGACTGATCTCCACTAAGTGAGTGGAACCCACTTAGGCAGCAGGTAAGGATGGTTGGGGGGTCTGCGGTGGAACTTTGCCCACTGTGACCTTTCCTGGATGATATGACCTGTTTAAACCAAACACATACAGGACTGATCTCCAGTGAGTGGCAGAGACTTAGGCAGCATGCAGCAGGTAAGGATGGTTGGAGGGTCTGCGGTGGAACTTTGCCCACCGTGACCTTTCCTGGATAATATGACCTGTTTAAACCGAACACATACAGGACTGATCTCCAGTAAGTGAGTGGAACCGACTTAGGCAGCATGCAGCAGGTAAGGATGGTTGGGGGGTCTGCGGTGGAACTTTGCCCACCGTGACCTTTCCTGGATGATATGACCTGTGGATACCGAACACATACAGGACTGATCTCCAGTGAGTGGCAGAGACTTAGGCAGCATGCAGCAGGTAAGGATGGTTGGTGGGATCTGCGGTGGGACTTTGCCTTCCTTGACCTTTCCTGGATGATATGACCTGTGGATATCGAACACATACAGGACTGATCTCCAGTAAGTGAGTGGTACCAACTTAGGCAGCATGCAGCAGGTAAGGATGGTTGGTGGGGTCTGCGGTGGGACTTTGCCCACCCTGACCTTTCCTGGATGATATGACCTGTGGATACTGAACACATACAGGACTGATCTCCAGTAAGTGATTGTTACAGATTTCTGCATTTTGTCCATCTCCTGGGTTTTTAGTATGTTTTTGGTTGTGTTCCAGGGGAAACTGGTCACCCACCCGTGCCCACCTTACGCTCTGGCATGGGGATCCAACAGCATTGTGGCAGGAGGATGTGATAAGAAGCTGGTGGCCTACGAAAAAGAAGGGAAGATCATTCAGACCTTTGACTACAGCCGGGACCCTACAGAAAAAGAGCTGACAGTGGCTGTCGCCAGTCCCAGCGGTCAGTCCGTGGTGGTCGGCAGCCATGATAGGTAGGAAGCTGGCGATGTTATGGTCAGCATGTATAATGTCCTGACAGTTACCGATTACTCTTCTCCCCAGGCTACGAGTCCTGAACTGGAGCCCCCGCAGAGGATTATGGGAAGAGGCCAAACCTAAGGACATCCCCAACCTGTACAGCATCACCACATTGGCCTGGAAGAGGGATGGTTCTCGGCTGTGCGCGGTGAGAACACTTCCCTCCCAATCAGCTGATTTGAAAGTCCTATCTTATGCCTATGGATATACTCTGACACATGCCCTGTATCCCACAATGCAGTGGGGTGACTCCTTATTGGTGGCTTAGGTTGTACTGTTTTACTTATATAACTAATATACTTTATGAAGGTAGAGTTGAGTCAGATCCCAGCTCCGGACATAACTGATCTAATTTTTCTCACTTTTGTAGCCTATGACATGGAATTACATTCTCTTTACTCTAAACTGGTGTGTCATTGCATTGTTATACAGCTCTACACAGAAGGTGGAGTGATGTTTTCTCCTTCTCTCCCTCCAGGGGACGCTGTGCGGAGGGGTAGAACAGTTTGACTGTTGTTTACGGCGCTCGTTATATAAGAATAAGTTTGAGATGACTTATGTGGGCCCCAGCCAGGTAGGTCCATACGGTGTGTGTGTTCGATATAAAATGACCTATGTGGGCCCCAGCCAAGTGAGTCCATACTGTGTGTGTTAAATATAGGGTGACCTATGTGGACCCCAGCCAGGTGAGTCCATACTGTGTGTAATCAATATAAAATGACCTATGTGGGCCCCAGCCAGGTGAGTCCATACTGTGTGTGTTAGATATAGGATGACCTATGTGGGCCCCAGCCAGGTGAGTCCATACTGTGTGTAATCAATATAAAATGACCTATGTGGACCCCAGCCAAGTGAGTCCATACTGTGTGTGTTAGATATATGATGACCTGTGTGGGCCCCAGCCAGGTGAGTCCACAGTGTGTGTGTGTTAGATATAGGGAAACCTGTGAGTGCCCCAGCCAGGTGAGTCCAGTGTGCGTGTTAGATATAGGGTGACCTATGTGGACCCCAGCCAGTTGAGTCTACAGTGTGTGTGTGTGTGTGTTAGATATAGGGAAACCTGTGAGTGCCCCAGCCAGGTGAGTCCACAGTGTGTGTGTGTTAGATATAGGGTGACCTATGCAGGCCCCAGCCAGGTATGTCCACAGTGTGTGTGTTAGATATAGGGTGACCTATGAGTTCCCCAGCCAGGTGAGTCCACAGTGTGTGTTAGATATAGGAAGACCTAAGTGGGCCCCAGCCAAGTGAGCTTGGACAGTGTATATTAGATATAGGATGACCTGCGTGGGCCCCAGACAGATGAGTCTGGATAGTGTGTGTGTTAGATATTGGCCTTGATGCATTATTAATGAAGGTGGTACACCTGGGGACAAACACAACATAAACATACTAGAAAAGCTACAATTTTTGGGGAAATTGTGTGAAGTGTTCTTGCCTCCACCAGTAGTCTACAACTGGAGTGGGCGGAGTAACTGGGTGGAGTGGCTTGAGAAGGGCGGCGTGAGTTGCAAACAAATGGTCATATTGTGAAAACTATCAGGACTATGGCTTAGCTGTGGACATTCTTAGTGGCAGCAGGGATAGCTGAACGTTTTGATATAAGATTTGTGTAGGTGGGCTTGAAAATGAGGGAGTGGTGGCAGTTTAGAAATCATATCCTGATTTTTCAGCTCACACTTTAGCTTTTGTCAGCTCCCACTCTAGTTTTGAACATTCCACCATTCATTCCTATGGGACCAATTTCAGCACAAAAACGCGGATATTTCGTGAACCATTCAGCGAAACGTTCCACAAAGTCATAGCACACCAATCGGGAACAATCCGCACGTTTCAGTATATTACTGTCTATGTAGTGTAAAATCTGTGGGAGGAGTTAGGGTGGTAAATTTGGCTATAATAAGAATATATATGTGAGATAACAATAAGTGGTCGCCATGCAAGAACACTTAATAAGGCTCAATTCACAAAGCTCGCAAACCAAGGGAAAGATCTTTGTTTACAAAAAGTGACAGTTATTTTCAGGTGAGTCCATTGATCTTTTAAAATTACAATGATCTCTAAAGCTGAACTCCAGCCTTACCTTTTTGTTTTTTTCTCTCACTTGTAGCAAGTCTTCTCCTCTATGAAACAAATTACTCTCAATTCCCTACATAATTTTATCTCTACTTTATAATCCTGTAGCAGCTATCTTGAGCCCACCATCATTTCCTGTCTGAATTTCTTCAATCCATCATCAATTCACTTTTCTCCTGATCCATACTATCATTGGCCCACCTCTAACAATTATTAGTTTTCTTTGCCATCAATTATATATGTTCTCTGCCATGTGTGGGTGTGATCTGTTGCCTCTGTCACTGTACTGCTGTTCCTCAGCAGAAAGAACACATCCCCGGCACCCATTTAGGCATGCATATTCCTCGCTGTTGGCCATGGAATTTCTTCAGAAGTTAGCTGTGCAATCTGATGATAACTCTAATATAGTATAATCAAGCAACTGATCAGAAGATAGAACAGCTAAAGTCTGCAGCATCCAATGTCCAAGGGGGAGGTGCATACATTTCTAAAGGGATGCCAGGGACGTGTTCTTTCATATAAGGTTCGAGGCAGAGTGCTGTGTTTACAGGGGCCTGTCGGCAACTACTACTAAGCTTGGGGAACAGACCAGCAGACAGACCCAGTGATGATTTTACTGGGTCTCAGAAGAGGCCAAAATGATTTGAATGAAAATCTTTAATTGCACGTTGATCAGGGAGAGGGGTGAAAAGGGGAAGGTTTTATGTTCGTACATTAAACTGAATTCTTCTTGATCACAAAGGGGGGCTGGGATGTTGGAGATAAGGAGTACGGAGGTGCACACCCAGCTGTGCGCACTGACCACCTACAATGAATATACATCGCACAGACCGTGCCATAGTAATGTCCTTCCAATCTGTTCTGCAGGTGATTGTAAAGAATCTTTCCACCGGGACCCGTGTGGTCCTAAAATCCCATTACGGCTATGAAGTGGATGAGGTGAAAGTCATGGGCAAGGACCGGTACCTGGTGGCGCACACTTCAGACACCTTACTGCTTGCAGATCTGGCCACCAACCGTCTGAACGAGGTACGGTGATCCCACTTAAGGATGATGGGATTAGGGTGGTCACCCATAGCAACTAGTGGGAAATCATCTTGGGTGATCGTGAGTTGGGCAGTGTGGGTGCCTGGGTTTGAATGGGCCTCTGTATGAACAGCTTTCACGTGTAGGGACAGATTGTCATGTGACCTTGCTTTCTCTTTCCTATAGGTGGCCTGGCCAGCTTCTGGAGGAAATGAGAAATTCTTCTTTGAAAATGAGAATGTGAGAAGCAGAAAATTCATGCATTGGACTGAGCTGTGTTCATCCCTTACCCTGCTGCTCCAAAATTCTGCTTGCTCCTGCATTGCAAATTCTGCCTGCCTCCACCCTGCTGTCCCAAAATTCTGCCTTGCACCTCAGATTCTGCCTGCCTCCAGCCTGCTGCCTCAAAATTCTGCCTGCTACTGCCCCTTGCACCTCAGATTCCACCTGCCTGCACCCTGCTGCCTCAAACTTCTGCCTGCTTCTGCCCCTTGCACCTCAGAATCCACCTGCCTCCACCCTGCTGCCTCAGAAGTCTGCCTGCTACTGCACCTTGCACTTCACATTCTGCCTGCCTCCACCCTGCTGCCTCAAAATTCTGCCTGCTACTGCCCCTTGCACCTCAGAATCCACCTGCCTCCACCCTGCTGCCTCAGAAGTCTGCCTGCTACTGCACCTTGCACTTCACATTCGGCCTGCCTCCACCCTGCTGCCTCAAAATTCTGCCTGCTACTGTCCCTTGCACCTCAGATTTCACGTGCCTCCACCCTGCTGCCTCAAAAGTCTGCCTGCTACTGCCCCTTGCACTTCACATTCTGCCTGACTCTACCCTGCTACCCCAAAATTCTGCCTGCTACTGCCCCTTGCACCTCAAATTCCACCTGCCTGCACCTTGCTGCCTCAAAATTCTTCCTGCTACTGCACCTTGCACTTCACATTCGGCCTGCCTCCACCCTGCTGCCTCAAAATTCTGCCTGCTACTGCCCCTTGCACCTCAGAATCCACCTGCTTCCACCCTGCTGCCTCAGAAGTCTGCCTGCTACTGTCCCTTGCACCTCAGATTCTGCCTGCTGCCCCAAAATTCTGCCTTGCACCTCAGATTCTGCCTGCCTCCACCTTGATGCCTCAAAATTCTGCCTGCTACTGCCCCTTGCACTTCAAATTCTGCCTGCCTCCTTCTTGCTGCCTCAGAATTCTGCCTTGCACCTCAGGTTCTGCCTGCCTCCATCCTGCTACCCCAAAATTAAACCTGTGACTGCCCCTGCACCTCAGATTCTTCCTGCCTCTGCCTCTTCACTTCAAATTCTGCCTGATACTGCCTCTGCACCTGCGCCTCAGAATTCTGCCTTGCACCTTAGGTTCTGCCTGCCTCCATCCTGCTGCTCCAAAATTCAGACCACCTCTACCCCTGCACTTCAAATTCTGCCTGCCTCCACCCTGCTGCCCCAAAATTCTGCCTGCCTCTGCCCCTGCACCTCAAATTCTGCCTGCTTCCATCCTGCTACCCCAAATGTTGCCTGTTACTGCCCCTGCACCCAGATTCTGCCTGCTTCCATCCTGCTACCCCAAATTTTGCCTGCCACTGCCCCTGCACCCAGATTCTGCCTGCCTTCACTGCTACATCCAAAATTCTACCTGCCACTGCCCTAGAATTCCAGATGTCTAGGCCACTGAACCAAATAGTATACCTGCCTCCACCGTGCTGCCCCAAAAATTGTGTCTGCCCCTACACCTCAAATTCTGCCTGCCTCTATCCTGCTACCCAAAAAGTCTGCCCGCTTCTGCCCTTGTACCTCAGATTCTGCCTGCTTCCATCCCTCTACCCCAAAATTCTGCCTGCCCCGCACCTCAAATTCTGCCTGTCTCCACCCTGCTGCCCCAGAATTCTGCCTGCTTCTATCCACTGCCCTGAAATTCTGCCTGCCTCTGCCACTGTACCCCAGAATTTTATCTGCAGATGCCCCAGAATTCTGCCTGCCTCCACTGTTGCATCCAAAATTCTAGCTGCTGCTGCCCTAGAATTCCATGTGTCTAGGCCACCACACCAAAAAGATCTACCCGCCTCCACCCTGCTGCCCCAATATTCTGCCTGCCTCTTCCCCTGCCCCCCAAAGCTCTGTGTGTATTCCCTGTACACTCCAATATTCTACCTTTTTCCGCATCCCCTGCACCCCTCCCCGGTCATTCTCTGTCTGGGATTGATTGGAGGCCCCATGTTGTCTCTCTATTAATATCTTTGCATTTCCCCCTCACGTATCCCAGACCATTGCTAGTGATCTGGGGGTAAGGGGTCCCTCGTCGGTCATAACATCTGTTTATCTGTCAGGTCTGTATGATCTTCAATGCTGGGGAGCTGACGCTGGTGGAGTACGGTCGTAGTGAGGTACTGGGGACCGTCCGCACGGAGTTCATGAACCCCCATCTCATCAGGTAAGTCTGACTACCATGGCATGGATCTTCAGGGTGGGGAAAAGGGGGGGGGGGTACAGCACTTCCTATCTGCACCTCAATGATACATTGAATTTTGACCGTGGTAAATTATACATTTTTATCACTCTTGTGTGCTGAGTAATTTTACTGTAATCCAAACCCTCAACCATAGAATAGCCATAATCCCATCACTTACCAAAAATTCCATGTGGAAAGCCAGTTTGGGCCCCAGTATTCGATGGATAAAGGTTTTAATCCCAAGCAACAACTACAAAAATAACTGGCCACAGTATATTTTATAGAAATCTACACTGACCTCCTAATTACCAGAATTTACTGTGAATGTCCATTGACATGATATGGTGGAGCCATTCAAGCAAGTTAATTACCATAAAGGCCATAAGTGAGTAAAAGTTAGTAATTAATATGATCCTGGGAAGTCCATACCCATAAAACATTACAGTAAGATCCAGTGGGCGTCCGCACAGTAGCTACTTGGGTTTTGGGGCAAGAAACCACTTTGTTTTGATGTAGAGATTTAACACACCAAGAAATCGATGCTGAAGCAAAGATTATCACAGCAAATTTGATCCACTGCTTTGTCTGTGTGCAGCGTCCGTCTGAATGAGAGGAAGCAGCGCGGTATAGAGGACAACAAAAAGCTGGCCTATCTGATTGACATGAAGACCATCGCTATAGGTAAATTACCAGGAGAAGCCAAACATTCACATGCCATGTTCAGCTGTCCTCGCTGTTGTATCAAATCCAGGGTTCAGAAGGTCCACAGTGGCATCTCCACATGGCACATATACCACCTATCTACTCAGGGTCAACTATTCATATGTCTGCTTCATGTTGGCCACATAGTGACCAATTTATAGTTATCTCTTCCACTCCTCCCCACATATCCTGATCCATCTCTAGGTGTCTTCTACACCTTGAACACATACTGACCCATCTGGAGGTGTCAACCCCACCTTCTAATTACAATGTCCCATCTATAAGTGTCTACTCCACCTTCCTACCTGCTCCACCTTGACCTCATGCTAACCCATCTATAGGTGTCTGTTCCATTTTCCAACATACACTGATCCATCTATAAGTTTCTACTCCACCTTCCTACTTCCAACCGCCCCACCTTGACCTCATGCTGACCGATCTATAGATGTCTGTTCCATATTCCAACATACAACGATCCATCTATAGGTGGCGGCTCTACTTTGAACACATACATTGACTCATCTTTTGGTGTTTGCTCCACTTCCACATACATTGTCCAATCTATAGGTGTTTTCTGGACCTGCCATATACAAAGTCCATCTATAAGGGTCTGTTCAATATTCCAACATACTCTAACCCATCAATAGCTGTCTTGTCTACTTTGCCCACATACATTGTCCCATCTATAGGTGTTTGATCCACCTTCCACATACAATGACCCATCTTTTGGTGTCTACTCCACCTTCCACCTACAGTGACCCATCTATATGTGTCTACTCCACCTTCCACATGCAATGACCTATCTATAAGTATCTGCTCCACCTTCAACATACAGTGACTCATCCAAAGGTGTCTGCATACCGTCCACATACAATGACCCATCTGTAGATTTCTGCTCACCTTCCACATACAGTGACCCATTTGTGGGTGTCTTCTCTACCTTCAACATACAGTGACCCATCGATAGGTGTCTTCTCTACCTTTAACATACAGTGACCCATTTGTAGGTGTCTGCTCCACCTTCAAGATACAATGACCATCTATATGTCTCTAGTACACCTTCCACAGATAATGATTCATCTGCAGGTTTCTGCTGTATTTTGCCCATATACATTGACTCATCTGTACATGTCTGCTCCACGTTAGCTGCATACTGACCCATCTATAGTTCTCTATTCCACCTTCCACAAACAATGACCCATCTATAGACCTCTCCTTTACCTTATCCACATTCTGACCCATCTATAGGTGTTTGCTTTACCTTCCACATGCTGGTACAACTATAAGTGACTATTGCACTTTCCAGAAACAATGGCCCACCAGTAGGTGTCTTCTCCGCCTTGCCCACATAGAGTGACCCATCTTAAGGTCTTTGGGTCCACATACACAGACCCATCCATAGGTTTTTGTCCCATCTTCTCACATACAATGACCCATCCTACATGCATACTGACTGTGGGTTTCTCCTCATCTTCACATATATGATAGACTAACAACAGGTACCTGGCTTTCTATCTATGTTTACCAATTGACTATTTTCTTACTGTTTCTGGCAGTGGATCTCCTCACTGGGTATAATATTGGGATGGTCACCCATGACACTAAGATCGACTGGCTGGAGCTGAATGAAACTGGCCGCAAGCTGCTCTTCAGGGACAAAAAACTTCGAGTGAGAGAGATGGACCTTCTGTGATCTTCTACCCCATCCATATGGACTCTCCTCACCTCTCCATTCTCTTCTCCTCTCTTCTCTTGTATTCCTAATTATTCTAGTCTGATATGCACTTGACTCCCCATATTATCCTCACCTGCCCTTTGCTCTTAACTGTTCCAGCCCTGATGTGTACTCTACATATTGTCCTCGCCTGCCCTGTGCTCTTCAATGTTCCAGCACTGATGTGTACTCTACATATTGTCCTTTCCTGTCCTGTCCTCTTCACTGTTCCAGCCCTGATGTGTTCTCTACCTCTACATATTGTCTTCTCCTGTCCTGTGCTCTTCAATGTTCCAGCCCTGATGTGTAATCTACTTCTACATATTGTCCTCTCCTGTCCTGTGCTCTTCAATGTTCCAGCCCTGATGTGTAATCTACATACTGTTCTTTCCTATCCGTGCTCTTCACTGTTCCAGCCCTGAAGTGTACTCTACATATTGTCCTTTCCTGTCCTGTGCTCTTCACTGTTCCAGCCCTGATGTGTACTCTACCTCTTCATATTGTCTTCTCCTGTCCTGTGTTTTTCACTGTTCCAGCTCTGATGTGTACTCTGCATATTGTCCTCTCCTGTCATGTGCTCTTCACTGTTGCAGCCCTGATGTGTAATCCACCTCTACATATTGTCCTCTCCTATCCTGTGCTTGTCGCTCTTCCAGCCCTAATGTGTACTCTACCTCCTCATACTGTCCTTACCTGTTCTTGGCTCCTCACTGCCCCAGCTCTTCTCTTCACTTACCTTTTACATGCTTTTCTCTTTTATCCTATTCAACATTTGCCTCTTCATTTGTGGCTCTGTTGCCTTCCCCTATCTAATGCACCTGTCCTATTTCTACCTTCCCCTCCATTTGTTGAGGTTTCCTATTAATGCTACAATTCTTCCCTTTCCTTGTGTCCATACAGTTGAACATTTTTGATGTCTCAGATGGCCAGAAGACAACCATTTTGAATTACTGCTCATATGTGCAGTGGGTACCGGGAAGTGACGTAGTGGTAGCACAGAACCGCAGTAATCTCTGTGTCTGGTACAATATTGATTCTCCAGAGCGGGTCTCAATGTTCCCAATCAAGGTAACTTTGGGGTTAGAGAGCATTTTTATATAACATTGTTCTTTGTAGAAGGCCAGATATATGTGACACTCTGAGTACCTGTTCTGTTGAAGCTGTGCTCAAAAAAGACTAGTCATCAGTAATGTCTTAGCGGAGGCGGGCCATATTGGTAGCAAAGCAAGGCTTTGCTTTCTCATGTCAGAGTTACCCCCTGATGACTGGTGAGATGATAGAGGTGGAGGAGGAACAGATCCATAGAAAGAATGAAGCAGAAGCAGAGAGATCCTTGCACTGCAGGTCCACAGCTTCTTCTCCAGCAAAGAGAACGGTGAGCTGTACAGTAGTGGCATCAAATCTCACTCCATATCTAGTGTGATTGACATGTGATCAGTCAGAGGCAGTAGTGCCTTGGATGACACAATGTATAAAATACAGAATCTTGTGAACTGCAATGTCGAATTAGTGATACAAAATAATATTTATAAATATTAATAAAATTGTGAATCGCTCACACTATTCACATACCCATACAAAATGTGTTATGTAACAGAAAATATCAATCAAGTGCCACGCTTCACTTCTGATTTAA
Organism: Staurois parvus; assembly: GCF_062004578.1. Lineage (NCBI taxonomy): Eukaryota > Metazoa > Chordata > Amphibia > Anura > Ranidae > Staurois > Staurois parvus. Next base: position 867,216 of record NW_028318977.1, read on the forward strand.
ATCAAAACAACCAACATAAACGTCTTTTAATAAGTGTCCATGTGTTGATATTCTATATCAGGGGTCTCCAAACTTTCGAAACAATTTGCCAGTTTTACTGACCTTCGTACTTTAGGAGGGCCAGAGTGGCCAGTGGGAGTAGAAAATGTCACAGCGCCAGTAGGAGTAAAAAAAAATGACATAGTGCTTGTAGTCAGTGGAAGGAGGAATAGTGTCCAGCTATTGGTATTAGTTGGAGGAACAGTGCCCCATCATTGGTATTAGAGGGAGGAACAGCGCCCCATGATTGGTATTAGAGGGAGAAATAGTGCCCCATCATTGGTATTAGAGGGAGGAATAGTGGCCCATCATTGGTATTATTGGGAGGAATAGTGCCCCATCATTGGTATCAGTGGGAGGAATATTGCCCCATCATTGGTATCAGTGGGAGGAATAGTGCCCCATCATTGGTATCAGTGGGAGGAATAGTTCCCCATCATTGGTATCAGTGGGAGGAATAGTGCCCCATCATTGGTATCAGTGGGAGGAATAGTGTCCCATCATTGGTATCAGTGGGAGGAATAGTGTCCCATCATTGGTATCAGTGGGAGGAATAGTGTTCCATCATTGGTATCAGTGGGAGGAATAGTGTTCCATCATTGGTATCAGTGGGAGGAATAGTGTTCCATCATTGGTATCAGTGGGAGGAATAGTGCCCCATCATTGGTATCAGTGGGAGGAATAGTGTTCCATCATTGGTATCAGTGGGAGGAATAGTGTTCCATCATTGGTATCAGTGGAGGAATACTGCCCCATCATTGGTATCAGTGGGAGGAATAGTGTCCCATCATTGGTATCAGTGGGAGGAATAGTGTCCCATCATTGGTATCAGTGGGAGGAATAGTGTCCCATCATTGGTATCAGTGGGAGGAATAGTGCCCCATCATTGGTATCAGTGGGGGGAATAGTGCCCCGTCATTGGTATCAGTGGGAGGAATAGTGCCCCGTCATTGGTATCAGTGGGAGGAATAGTGCCCCGTCATTGGTATCAGTGGGAGGAATAATGCCCCATCATTGGTATCAGTGGCAGGAATAGTGCCCCATCATTGGTATCAGTGGGAGGAATAGTGTCCCATCATTGGTATCAGTGGGAGGAATAGTGCCCCATCATTGGTATCAGTGGGAGGAATAGTGTTCCATCATTGGTATCAGTGGAGGAATACTGCCCCATCATTGGTATCAGTGGGAGGAATAGTGTCCCATCATTGGTATCAGTGGGAGGAATAGTGTCCCATCATTGGTATCAGTGGGAGGAATAGTGTCCCATCATTGGTATCAGTGGGAGGAATAGTGTCCCATCATTGGTATCAGTGGGAGGAATAGTGCCCCATCATTGGTATCAGTGGGGGGAATAGTGCCCCGTCATTGGTATCAGTGGGAGGAATAGTGCCCCGTCATTGGTATCAGTGGGAGGAATAGTGCCCCGTCATTGGTATCAGTGGGAGGAATAATGCCCCATCATTGGTATCAGTGGCAGGAATAGTGCCCCATCATTGGTATCAGTGGGAGGAATAGTGTCCCATCATTGGTATCAGTGGGAGGAATAGTGCCCCATCATTGGTATCAGTGGGAAGAATAGTGTCCCATCATTGGTATCAGTGGGAGGAATAGTGCCCCATGATTGGTATCAGTGGGAGGAATAGTGCCCCATCATTGGTTTTAGAGGGAGGAATAGTGCCCCATCATTGGTGTCAGTGGGAGGAATAGTGTCCCATCATTGGTATCAGTGGGAGGAATAGTGTCCCATCATTGGTATCACTGGGAGGAATAGTGCCCCATCATTGGTGTCAGTGGGAGGAATAGTGCCCCATCATTGGTATCAGTGGGAGGAATAGTACCCCATCATTGGTGTCAGTGGGAGGAATAGTGCCTCATCATTGGTATCAGTGGGAGGAATAGTGCCCCATCATTGGTATCAGTGGGAGGAATAGTGCCCCATGATTGGTGTCAGTGGGAGGAATAGTGCCCCATCATTGGTGTCAGTGGGAGGAATAGTGTCCCATCATTGGTATCAGTGGGGGGGAATAGTGCACCATCATTGGTATCAGTGGGAGGAATAGTGCCCCATCATTGGTGTCAGTGGGAGGAATAGTGCCCCATCATTGGTATCAGTGGGAGGAATAGTGCCCCATCATTGGTGTCAGTGGGAGGAATAGTGCCCCATCATTGGTATCAGTGAGAGGAATAGTGTCCCATCATTGGTATCAGTGGAAGGAATAGTGTCCCGTCATTGGTGTCAGTGGGAGGAGCAGTGCACCATCATTGGTATCAGTGAGAGGAATAATTCTCCATCATTGGTATCAGTGGGAGGAATAGTGCCCCATTATTGGTGTCAGTGAGATGTATAATGCCCCATCATTGGTGTCAGGTGGAAGAATAGTGCCCCATCATTGGTAAAAGAAGAAGGAATAGTGCTCCATCCTTGGTATTAGTTGGAGGAATAGTACCTAATTGTTTATATCAGTGGAAGGCCAAAATGCCCCATAGCTGGTGCTAGTGGAAGAAATTGTGCCTCCTTGTTGGTGTCAGTGGGAGGAATAGTCCCCCGAGGGCCGGATAGAGGCAAGCAAAGGGCCGCAGTTTGGAGACCAATATTCTATATGGTTGTATATCTTCACAGATGCTTAAATTGCAAATAACCTCTTGAAACCCCTCGTGCAATTATACACTGCAAACCGATGTGTGTACACCTCCACTGGATGTGCTCTCACCTGGTGTATATGACCAAACCTCTAAGTGAGGTCATATACAGCATGTGTCCCTTATGTGGGCTGATATGATGTCCAATGAGCACGAGTCTCCTCCACTCTCCTAGCTGTCCTCCTCCATCAGATAAATACTGAAAAGAGATGACCAAAACATAGTGCTTTATCCTTACAAAAGATTTATTGATAAAACAATATCCAGTAGTCCACTTACATGTATGATGTGTAATATCGTGTCTTGTAAAGTAACTCCAACAAGGCACTGCTACTGATATGGATCCTCCAACCGCTAATCTGCAGCCAGCTGTACCGCACTCCTACGAGCGCCGTGACGTCAAAGAGGGAATACTGGCTATTGCTTTGCCAATTAATCTTTTGTAAGGATAAAGCACTATGTTTTGGTCATCTTTTTTCAGTATTTATCTGATGGAGGAGGACAGCTAGGAGAGTGGAGCAGACTCATGCTCATCGGACATCATATATCAGTCCATATAAGGGACACATGCTATATACAGTTGCAAGAAAAAGTATGTGAACCCCTTGGGATTACGTGGATGTTTGCATGAATTGGGCATAAAATGTGCTCTGAACGTCATCTAAGTCACAACAATAGAAGAACACAGTCTGCTGAACATAATACTACACAAACATTAGATTTTGCCATGGTTTAATTGCACATAACATGTAAACATTCACAGTGTAGGGAGGAAAAAGTATGTGAACCTTTGGACTTAATAACCGGTTGACCCTCCTTTGGCAGCAATAACCTCAACCAAACGTTTCCTGTAGTTGCAGATCAGACCTGCACAACGATCTGGAGTAATTTTGGACCACTCCTCTTCACAAAACTGTTTCAGTGTAGCAATATTCTTGGGATGTCTGGTGTGAATCGCTCTCTTAAGGTCATGCCACAGCATTTCAATCGGGTTGAGGTCAGGACTCTGACTGGGCCACTCCAGAAGGTGTATTCTGTGCTGTTGCAGCCATTGTTTTGTTGAATTTCTTGTATGCTTTGGGTCATTGTCCTGTTGCATCACCCATCCTCTGCGGAGCTTCAGTTGGCGGACAGACGGTCGTACGTTTTCCTGCAAAATGTCTTGATAAACTCTGGAATTCATTTTCCCATCAATGACAACAATCTGTCCAGGCCCTGAGGCAGCAAAGCAGCCCCAAACCATGATGCTCCCTCCGCCATGTTTTACAGTGGGGATGAGGTTTTGATGTTGGTGTGCTGTGCCTTTTTTTCTCCACACATAGTGTTGTGTGTTCTTCCCAAACAACTCAATCTTGGTTTCATCTGTCCACAGTATATTTTGCCAGTAGTGCTGTGGAACATCCAGGTGCTCTTTTGCAAACTTCAAACGTGCTGCAATATTCTTTTTGGACAGCAATGGCTTCCTCCGTGGTGTCCTCCCATGTACTCCATTCTTGTTTAATGTTTTCCCTATTGTAGATGTGTCAACAAAAATGTTAGCATGTGTCAGAGATTTCTGTAGGTCTTTAGTTGACACTCTGGGATTCTTCTTTACCTCATGCAGCATTCTGCGCTGTGCTCTTGCAGTCATTTTTACAGGATGACCCCGCCTAGGGAGAGTAGCAACAGTGCTAAACTTTCTCCATTTGTAGACAGTCTGTCTTACCGTGGACACATGAACATCAAGGCTTTTGGAGATACTTATGTAACCCTTTCCAGCTTCATGCAAGTCAACAATTCTTGATCGTAGGTCTTCTGAGAGCTCTTTTCTGCGAGGCATGGTTCACATCAGACAGTGCTTCTTGAAACCAGTAAACCCAAAACAGGTGTGTGTTTTTTAAGGGCAGAACAGCTGTCAGCAACACATCCAATATCATCACACTGATTGGAGTCAAGGTTGGCTCACTCCTGGCTCCAATTAGCTCTGGGAGAAGTCATTAAGCTAGGGCCTCACATACTTTTTCCTCCCTGCACTGTGAATGTTTACATGTTATGTGCAATTAAACCATGGCAACATCTAATGTTTGTGTAGTATTATGTTCAGCAGACTGTGTTCGTCTATTGTTGTGACTTAGATGACGTTCAGAGCACATTTTATGCCCAATTCATGCAAAACTCCACGTAATCCCAAGGGGTTCACATACTTTTTCTTGCAACTGTATAACCTCACGTAGCAGTTGGTCATCTACACCAGGTGAGCGTACATCCAGTGGAGGTGTACACACATCGGTTTGCAGTGTATAATTGCACGAGGGGTTTCAAGAGGTTATTTGCAATTTAAGCATCTGTGAAGATGTACAGCCATATGAAATATCAGCACATGGACACTTATTAAAAGACATTTATGTTGGTTGTTTTGGTTTAAATCAGAAGTGAAACGCGACACTTGATTGATATTTTCAGTTCCCTAGATGATCTTACACTGCAGATAAACAGCTATGAAGATACAGGACAAGAGTGCCTAGGCTCAGAAAGTGAGCTGATGTTAGGAAGTGCACTGTTAGTTTTCAGGAGTTATTCCAGACAAAAATGGACAAAAAAATAGGAACAATTAACATCCTTAGAAGTTCCCTTGAATTGTCGACAGACAACGCACACTACAACCTCGCTGCAGGCAGTCTACGTAGGTATAGCACACGTCTGGAGGTCTTCTTCATGGGGGGAGATGGTTAGGGGGATTTGATTACCAAATAAAGAGGGTCCATATGAAAAACTGTAAAAAATGAGCTTGAAAGTGAATGTCTTTCTGCAGAACCTTTCCAATAGCAAAGCTGTGAAAACATGGTATATTCTTCCACAGGATTTTTTCTGGCAAATACAAAAGATTTATTTAAGTGGAGGCTTTCCTAAAAGGATAAAATATAAAGCAACCCTGTTGAGATACATGGAGGAGCTCCAGTTTCCCCCTGCAAAAAATTAAGTTGGCAGCTACAAATACTATAAATACCTTTTTTTTAGCTGCCTGCGCCATCAAACGCTGCTTCAATTCCAAAGAGTCGTCCACTAAAGTCCTCTGGGAAACCAACACTTCCAGGAGTGTCCGTCCCCTGGGTTCCCCACAGCTCTCACTGGTTCCTCCTGCTGACCTCCATGTCAAAGGGCTTTGAGCTGCTGTTGACAGCTTCATCATGAGATCACATGGAGACTCTTCGTAGATCATATAGAATTCACCTATAGGTGCATTTGACCTGCAGTTGAACTTTTTCTGACCTACATTTGACCAGTGGTTGAGCTCCTTCTGACCTTCTGTTGACCTCATTCTTACCTGCATTCGACCTACTTCAAGCGAGTTTTGCATTCTTATAGACTTCTATCTTAATCAAAGTCTGCTGACACAGTCCAGGCCCTTCATAAGTACTTGGGTAAGGAAGGATCCGTACGACCCTGGATGTTCTTTAAATTCCTGTATTTATTAGAAGATCACAGAATACAAATTGCATATACACAAACTTGACGTGTTTCAGCCCACACAACCTTAGTCATTACTGTTTTGCCTTGCTCTAGATCAGCTGGAGAATCTGAGGATGTTAGGTGTCATGTAATGTTCTACTAATCATCCTGTCCTGTATGAATTGAACCTTTTCATTTGCAGCCTCTAGCGATGACCTTCTTTGTGTAAATTATGTCTTCTTCTCACTCTAATAGGGTGACATTGTGGAGCTGGAGAGGAATGAGGGAAAGACTGAAGTGGTTGTCTCCGAAGGGGTTAATACAATATCCTACGCCTTGGATGAAGGCCTTATAGAGTTTGGGACGGCCATTGATGACGGAGACTACTACAGGTATGATGTCCACTCTGTCTTGGCTGCCGGGGAGATTCTAGCATCCATAGGGCTCTAAGTACAATGTAATAAGTATAGTAAATAGAAGTAGTAGTTCTTATAAATATGACCTATAACATTCCTCTCCACTGTACACAGAGCTGTCGCTTTCTTGGAGACTCTGGAGATGTCCACAGAGACTGAAGCAATGTGGAAGACCCTCAGCAAACTGTCTCTGGAGGGCCGCCACCTGCATGTCGCCCAGAGGTAGGTAGTGGGGAAAATAATTATTTGATCCCCTGCAGATTTTGTAAGTTTGTCAATTTACAAAGAAATGAACGGTCTATAAGTTTTATCACAGTTGTATTTTAAATGATAGAGACAGAATATCAAGAAAAAATCCAGAAAAAAATATAACAAATGTTATAAGTTGAGTTGCATTTCAGTGAGTAAAATACGTATTTGAACCCCCACCAACCAACAATAATTCTGGCTCCCACAGACTGGCTCTGTGCTCATGTGGTACACAGGTTACTCCTGTCAATTTTAAGAAGGTTCTTCTAATGACAACTTGTTATGTGTATAAAAGACACCTGTCCACAGAATATCTTTCTTCCATTCAAATGCCTATTCCATCATGAGCAAGACCAAAGCGCTGTCAAAGGATATCAGGGACAAGATTGTAGACATGTAAAAGGCTGGAATGGGCTACAAGACCATCAGCAAGAAACTTGCTGAGAAGGAGACAACTGTTGGGCAAATGGAAGAAATACAAAATAACCATCAATTGCCCTCAGTCTGGAGCTCCATGCAAGATTTTGCCTCATGGGGTAAGGATGATCATGAGAAAAGTGAGGCATCAGCCCAGAACTACACAGGAGGAGCTTGTGAAGGAACTCAAAGCAGTTGGGAATACAGCCACCAAACAAACCATTGGTGACACATTACGCCGCCATGGACTCAAATCCTGCAGCGCCTGCAAGGCCCCCCTCCTCAAGAACACACATGTACAGGCCTGTCTGAAGTTTGTCAATGAACATCTAAATGATTCAGAGAAGGATTAGAAGAAAGTGCTGTGGTCAGATGAGACCAAAGTTGAGTTTTTTTAAATTAACTCGACTCGCCATGTCTGGAGGAAGAAAAATGCTGACTATGACCCTAAGAACACCATCCCTACAGTCAAGCATGGAGGTGGAAGCATTATGCTTTGGGGCTTTTTCTCTGCTAATTGTACAGGCCATTTTTGTCACATTGAGGGACCAACGGACGGAGCCATGTATTGTATAACCTTAGATGACAGCCTTCTTCCCTCATCCAGAATACTGAAGATGGGTCGTGGATGGGTCTTCCAGCATAAGAGTGACCCAAAACGTACGACCAAGACAACAAAGAAATGGCTCAAGAAGAAGCACATGAAGGTCATGGAGTGGTCTAGCCAGTCTCCAGACCTTAATCCTGTAGAAAATTTATGGAGGGAGCTGAAACTTCGAATTGTCAAGTGACAGCCAAGAGACCTTAAGGATTTAGAGAAGATCTGTAAAGAAGAGTGGACCAAAATCCCTCCTGAGATGTCTGAAAACCTGGGAACCAACTACAAGGAAAGTCTTACCTCTGTGCTTCCCAACAAGGGTTCTCCACCAACTACAAGGAACGTCTTACCTCTGTGCTTCCCAACAAGGGTTCTCCACCAACTACAAGGAACGTCTTACCTCTGTGCTTCCCAACAAGGGATCTCCACCAACTACAAGAAACGTCTTACCTCTGTGCTTCCCAACAAGGGTTCCTCCACCAACTACAAGGAACATCTTACCTCTGTGCTTCCCAACAAGGGTTCTCCACCAACTACAAGGAACGTCTTACCTCTGTGCTTCCCAACAAGGGTTCTCCACCAACTACAAGGAACGTCTTACCTCTGTGCTTCCCAACAAGGGTTCCTCCACCAACTACAAGGAACATCTTACCTCTGTGCTTCCCAACAAGGGTTCTCCACCAACTACAAGGAACGTCTTACCTCTGTGCTTCCCAACAAGGGTTCCTCCACCAACTACAAGGAACATCTTACCTCTGTGCTTCCCAACAAGGATTCTTCACCAACTATTAAGTCATGTTTTGCTCGGGGATCAAATACTTATTTTACTCACTGAAGTGCAACTCCATTTATAACATTTGTATCGTGTGTTGTTTCTGGATTTTTGGTTGATGTTCTGTCTCTATAATTTAAAAAACACCTATGATAAAAATTATAGACCCTTCATTTCTCTGTAAGTGGGCAAATTACAAAATCTGCAGGGGATCCAATCATTATTTCCCCCAGTGTATATATGATCTGTGATGGAAGACTGTACTGGGATATAGTGTGTGTATGTATGATCTGTGATGGAAGCCTGTACTGGGATATGGTGTGTGTATGTATGATCTGTGATGGGAGCCTGTACTGGGATATAGTGTGTGTATATATGATCTGTGATGGAAGCCTGTACTGGGATATAGTGTGTGTATGTGTGATCTGTGATGGAAGCCTGTACTGGGATATGGTGTGTGTATGTATGATCTGTGATGGTAGCCTGTACTGGGATATGGTGTGTGTATGTATGATCTGTGATGGGAGCCTGTACTGGGATATAGTGTGTGTATGTATGATCTGTGATGGAAGCCTGTACTGGGATATAGTGTGTGTATGTGTGATCTGTGATGGAAGCCTGTACTGGGATATAGTGTGTGTATGTATGATCTGTGATGGAAGCCTGTACTGGGATATAGTGTGTGTATGTATGATCAGTGATGGAAGCCTGTACTGGGATATGGTGTGTGTATGTATGATCTGTGATGGAAGCCTGTACTGGGATATGGTGTGTGTATGTATGATCTGTGATGGAAGCCTGTACTGGGATATGGTGTGTGTATGTATGATCTTTGATGGTGGCCTGTACTGGGATTTACTGTGTGTATGTATGATCTGTGATGGTGGCCTGTACTGGGATTTAGTGTGTGTATGTATGATCTGTGATGGTGGCCTGTACTGGGATTTAGTGTGTGTATGTATGATCTGTGATGGAAGCCTGTACTGGGATATAGTGTGTGTATGTATGATCTGTGATGGAAGCCTGTACTGGGATATAGTGTGTGTATGTATGATCTGTGATGGAAGCCTGTACTGGGATATGGTGTGTGTATGTATGATCTGTGATGGAAGACTGTACTGGGATATGGTGTGTGTATGTATGATCTGTGATGGAAGCCTGTACTGGGATATAGTGTGTGTATGTATGAGCTGTGATGGGGGCCTGTATGGGATATGGTGTGTGTATATATGATCTGTGATGGAAGCCTGTACTGGAATATAGTGTGGGTATGTATGATCTGTGATGGTGGCCTGTATGGGATATGGTGCGTGTTTGTGTTTGTGTATGATCTGTGATGGTGGCGTGTTCTGGGATATGGTGTGTGTTTGTGTGTGTGTGTGTTTGTGTATGATCTGTGATGGTGGCCTGTATGGGATATGGTGTGTGTTTGTGTGTGTGTGTGTATGATCTGTGATGGTGGCCTGTATGGGATATGGTGTGTGTTTGTGTGTGTGTGTGTATGATCTGTGATGGTGGCCTGTATGGGATATGGTGTGTGTGTGTATGATCTGTGATGGTGGCGTGTTCTGGGATATGGGGTGTGTGTGTGTATGATCTGTGATGGTGGCCTGTATGGGATATGGTGTGTGTATGATCTGTGATGGTGGCCTGTATGGGATATGGTGTGTGTGTGTGTGTGTGTGTGTGTGTATGATCTGTGATGGTGGCGTGTTCTGGGATATGGGGTGTGTGTGTGTGTGTGTGTGTGTGTGTGTGTGTGTGTGTGTATGATCTGGGTTGGAGGTCTTTATTGGGATATGCTGTATATATAAGAACTGTGGGAGGCCTGTACCTGGATATGTTCTATATAAGATTTGTGATGAAAGTGGTAATGAATGCCCATATACTATAGAACAGTCATAGAAATATACCACAACTGTCCCTCTTTCAGGTGTTTTGCTGCCCTGGGGGACGTTGCCAAAGTCAAATTCCTGCGGGAGACCAATGAGATTGTAGAGCAGGCGGCAGCTGAGTATGTGAGTATCTGCTAAGATGGGTGACAGGATTTTGGACTAGGAGGGTCATGTGAAGGTCTGGGATTGGGTTTTTGTAATGGGCCCCTTTTCCATCCTCCATCCAATGAGAACACATGGAGATTCCGGAGTTATTCTCATTGGAGGTCTCATCCACTGATTAAATCTTACGTGTCATTGGGGTCTCTGTCTCTGGTGCAGATCCTGGCTGGTTAGGTCATTGGTATAACTGTCTACCAGGCCCCGATCTGTGATTGGTGCAGATCCTGGCTGGTTAGGTCATTGGTATAACTGTCTACCAGGCCCCGATCTGTGATTGGTGCAGATCCTGGCTGGTTATGTCATTGGTATAGCTGTCTACCAGACCCCGATCTGTGATTGGTGCAGCTGCTGGCTGGTAATGTCATTGGTATATCTCAGTGGCTTCTTTATAAACAAAATACATTCCTTTCACAGCACTGCACCATGTGTCTGCCAAATTTTTCCCCAGTTTAAAGCACAAAGTGAAAATTTTGATGTTGTTAGGACACTATAAAATGGTGAAAGGCATAAGGATCGGAGGAGAAAATAGAAAAAAATACAACTGAGAAAAGACCCCATGTACAGCAGAAAACTGGGGTATTGTCCTTATAAGTAAGTTGGAGCAGCTTTATAATTAGGAGAGGATGTTGGAATCCATACAGGGAACATGTAACACTAAAAGCTTCCTTCCAGTCATTTAGCGAATGGCAGCCAGTGCACGTCCCAGAAGTGAAATCCAGATATATATATTTATATAATGCACTAACCCCAGTTCTCTGCTTCCAGGGTGGAGATGGCACCAGGAGCTACAAGGTTCAAGCCCGACTGGCCATGCTGCAGCACAACTTTAAACTGGCTGAGATGATCTACCTGGAGCAGGTTAGACTCTGCATGCTAGGACTGAGATGGGATGATCTACCTGGAGCAGGTTAGACTCTGCATGCTAGGACTGAGATGGGATGATCTACCTGGAGCAGGTTAGACTCTGCATGCTAGGACTGAGATGGGATGATCTACCTGGAGCAGGTTAGACTCTGTGCATGCTAGGACTGAGATGGGATGATCTACCTGGAGCAGGTTAGACTCTGTGCATGCTAGGACTGAGATGGGATGATCTACCTGGAGCAGGTTAGACTCTGCATGCTAGGACTGAGATGGGATGACCTACCTGGAGCAGGTTAGACTCTGTGCATGCTAGGACTGAGATGGGATGACCTACCTGGAGCAGGTTAGACTCTGTGCATGCTAGGACTGAGATGGGATGATCTACCTGGAGCAGGTTAGACTCTGCATGCTAGGACTGAGATGGGATGACCTACCTGGAGCAGGTTAGACTGTGCATGCTAGGACTGAGATGGGATGATCTACCTGGAGCAGGTTAGACTGTGCATGCTAGGACTGAGATGGGATGATCTACCTGGAGCAGGTTAGACTGTGCATGCTAGGACTGAGATGGGATGATCTACCTGGAGCAGGTTAGACTGTGCATGCTAGGACTGAGATGGGATGATCTACCTGGAGCAGGTTAGACTCTGCATGCTAGGACTGAGATGGGATGACCTACCTGGAGCAGGTTAGACTCTGTGCATGCTAGGACTGAGATGGGATGACCTACCTGGAGCAGGTTAGACTCTGTGCATGCTAGGACTGAGATGGGATGATCTACCTGGAGCAGGTTAGACTCTGCATGCTAGGACTGAGATGGGATGACCTACCTGGAGCAGGTTAGACTGTGCATGCTAGGACTGAAATGGGATGATCTACCTGGAGCAGGTTAGACTGTGCATGCTAGGACTGAGATGGGATGATCTACCTGGAGCAGGTTAGACTGTGCATGCTAGGACTGAGATGGGATGATCTACCTGGAGCAGGTTAGACTCTGAATGCTAGGACTGAGATGGGATGATCTACCTGGAGCAGGTTAGACTCTGTGCATACTAGGACTGAGAATGGGATATATACCTGGAGCAGGTGAGACTCTATGCATACTAGGCCTGAGATGAGCGTATCTGCCTAGGGAAGGTGAGACTCTATGCATGCTAGAACTACCTGGAGCGATACTTGAAAGCCGTTTCACGAAATTAAAGAGAACAGAAGCTAAGGAACGTTGGCACATTATTTACTTCAAAAATTACATTAAACATGCAGTGCATTTATTATTACTTTAAGTTGCTATCCTTTTTTCTATTTTTTCTTGTTCTTGTACCTTTTTCGATTTCCACCTATAGAATGCGGTGACAGAGGCAATGGTCATGTACCAGGAATTACACATGTGGGATGAATGTATCGCTGTAGCAGAGACCAAGGTATGCTGTGTGTCAGCAATATAATATAATCTCCCCACCCAGACAGCACATATAGGGCACCACACTGGAGACACCGGAGCATACAGGGGTCACTGGAGACAAAGGAACGTACAGGGGTCACTGGAGACACAGGAACTTGCAGGGGTCACTGGAGACATGGAAACGCACAGGGGTCATTGGAGACGTGGAAACGCACAGGGGTTACTGGAGACACGGAAACGCATAAGGGTCACTGGAGACACGGAAACGCATAAGGGTCACTGGAGACACGGAAACGCATAAGGGTCACTGGAGACACGGGAATGCACAGATGTCACTGGAGACACGGGAATGCACAGATGTCACTGGAGACACGGGAACGCACAGGGGTCACTGGAGACGTGGAAACGCTCAGGGGTCAGTGGAGACGTGGAAACGCTCAGGGGTCAGTGGAGACGTGGAAACGCTCAGGGGTCACTGGAGACGTGGAAACGCTCAGGGGTCACTGGAGACGTGGAAACGCTCAGGGGTCACTGGAGACGTGGAAACGCTCAGGGGTCACTGGAGACGTGGAAACGCACAGGGGTCACTGGAGACGTGGAAACGCTCAGGGGTCACTGGAGACGTGGAAACGCTCAGGGTTCACTGGAGACGTGGAAACGCTCAGGGTTCACTGGAGACGTGGAAACGCTCAGGGTTCACTGGAGACGTGGAAACGCTCAGGGTTCACTGGAGACGTGGAAACGCTCAGGGGTCACTGGAGACGTGGAAACGCTCAGGGGTCACTGGAGACGTGGAAACGCTCAGGGGTCACTGGAGACGTGGAAACGCTCAGGGGTCACTGGAGACGTGGAAACGCTCAGGGGTCACTGGAGACGTGGAAACGCTCAGGGGTCACTGGAGACGTGGAAACGCTCAGGGGTCACTGGAGACGTGGAAACGCTCAGGGGTCACTGGAGACGTGGAAACGCTCAGGGGTCACTGGAGACGTGGAAACGCTCAGGGGTCACTGGAGACGTGGAAACGCTCAGGGGTCACTGGAGACGTGGAAACGCTCAGGGGTCACTGGAGACGTGGAAACGCTCAGGGGTCACTGGAGACGTGGAAACGCTCAGGGGTCACTGGAGACGTGGAAACGCTCAGGGGTCACTGGAGACGTGGAAACGCTCAGGGGTCACTGGAGACGGGAGCTCGCATGGGTCATTGGAGACACGGGAGTTCGCACGGGTCACTGGAGACACGGGAGCTTGCACGGGTCATTGGAGACACGGGAGCTCGCACGGGTCACTGGAGACACGGGAGCTCGCACGGGTCACTGGAGACACAGGAACGCACAAGGGTCAATGGAAACTGGGGGGGCATACTTTAATCTTGAACAGAATTTTCTTGTCCCCCTCGCAGGGTCACCCTGAGCTGGAAAGTTTGAAGCGCAACTACCTGCGATACTTGTCAGACAGTCAGCAGGAGGAGAAAGCGGGTGAGGTGCGAGAACAAGAAGGTGACTATATCTCGGCTGTCAACATGTACCTGCATGCCGGGCTCCCAGCAAAAGCAGCCCGTTTGTGTATGAGCCAAGAACAGCTTCTGGCCAATTCCGATCTCATGGGGAGGGTCACTGCTGCCCTGATTAAAGGAGACTTCTACGAGAGGGTGAGTCTTACTGTTTCATCTTTCTAGATGTCTGCAAACTGTTCACCATTACCTGTCTCACCTGTCTGTAGACCTTTCAGGACTTTTGACTTTCTCCATAGATTTTTCTAAATCTCTCACTTTTATAGACCCTTCTAAATCTTCTGTTAGTTTCTCTGTAGAACTTTTTAGATCTTGTCTCTCTTTATCTGTGGACCGTTTAGGTTTTTCTCATACTTTCTCTGTAGACTCTTCTGGATCTCCTCTGTAAACTCTTGCTGGATTTTGTTTCTAGATGTTTGCCTGATATTATATACTGGTGTTTTTTTTTTCCAGGCAGGGGACTTATTAGAAAAAATTAATAACAGCCGTCGGGCATTGGAATGTTACTGCAAGGCCAACGCCTTCAGGAAAGGTGAGCAGAAGAATGGTGACCTGACATTGGAGGACCCAGAACCATAGTGACCTAACATTGTGGGTCCCAGAATGTTTGTAATCTGACATGGAGATCTCAGAATAATAATGACCTGGCACTGGGGTTTCCAGACTGATGGAAATCTTAAATTTGGGGTCCCTGACATTGGTTGTCCCAAAGTGATGGAGACTTGACATTGGGACTCCCAGATGATGGTGACCTTACTTTGGGGCTCCCAGACTGATGGTACCCTTATTTTGGGGCTTCCAGACTGATGGTGACCTTATTGTGGGGGTCCAAGACTGATGGAGACTTACTTTGGAGCTCCCAGACTAGGAGTGGCCTGACTTTTGGGGCCCCAGACTGATGATGACTTGACATTGGGGCTCCCAGACTGATGGTGACCTTACTTTGGGGGTTCCAGACTGATGGCGACCTGACACTGGGGGTTCCAGACTGATGGCGACCTGACACTGGGGGTTCCAGACTGATGGCGACCTGACACTGGGGGTTCCAGACTGATGGCGACCTAACGCTGGGGGTTGCAGACTGATGGCAACCTGACACTGGGGGTTCCAGACTGATGGTGACCTGACACTGAGGGTCCCAGACTGAAGGTGACTTGACAGTGGGCTCCCAGTCTGATGGTGGCCTATTTTTTGGGGTTCCAAACTGATGGTGACTTGACAGTGGTGGTCCCAGAATGATGGTGACCTGACAATGGGGTTCCCAGAATGATGGTGACCTGACAATGGGGTTCCCAGAATGATGGTGGCCTGACAATGGGGATCCTAGACTGATAGTGACCTGACAGTAGGGGGTGCCAGACTGATGATGACCAGACATTGGGGGACCCAATCTTACGGAGACCCAATAATACTCGTACATTCCATGTATGGTACTAGTATCCTAATCCTGCATCCATGGGGCACGTTATTGTCCCGGGGTCCCACTAGTCCAGATAAAAGGAACATCGAATACGATCATAGATATATAATAGTGAAGGTATAGAATCAGGAATGTGAAAGGCCATCAAAGACAAGGAATTATGATCCCACTTATCAGGTTGTCAGGAAGATAAAGGTGTGGGGTGGCTCCTTTCAGCATTGCTTTTACTTTGTGGGTTCACCTTTGATACCATCAAGGATTATTGCCCAACATGTGTCGTAAAGTACTCTCAGGAGTGATAGGAAAAGGGGATTCATTTGACCAAAGCCAATGGCTGTTCTTCCTTTCTCCTACAACTCTTCTTAGGGAGGCAGTGCTTATAGTACACCTTGACACTCGCTGTCCTAGCATCACCATTTAACAAATTAAAGGGTTTGTTCACCTTTTTCCTACACTCTCCCCACCCCCTGGTCCCCGCTGTACTTACCTCTTTGGGTGATTAGCTGTCACAGCCCACAAATCAGTCTGGGGATTTGAAATCCCCGCTTTTCTTCTGGCTTCCGGGACGGATGAAAGCAATTCCAGTTGGTCAAAGTGGTCACATTTTAGAATCCCTCTGATCCATTCCAGGAGCCCTAAGGAAAGTCTGCAGAGCTCAGAAATGACACTTAGTGCTCTGGACTGAGACAAGTACACACTATAGAGGGATAGGCTTTGTTCATATTTCATGTTTACAACCACTGATTTGGCTGCCATGGCTGTTACCGGCTTTTGGTGGGCCTAGTGATCTCAGTATTGGACTATGGAACCAATTATTGGTGGTTTCTGTCTCCTGTATGTGTCCCCAGCGGTGGAGTTGGCTCGAGTGGCATTTCCTACAGAAGTACTAAAACTGGAGCAGTCCTGGGGGGATTTCCTGGTGCAGCAGAAACAGCTGGATGCAGCCATCAATCACTACATCGAGGCTGGGTAAGATATTGTGTGTGATCTGTATGTATGTGTGTGATATACATACATACAGGGCTTCTTTTCTCAGAGAATAGGTGTAGGAGCTCCCACGATCTGAGTCACTTCTTGTCTCCGCATCTCTGAGCACTGTCCCTTGGTTCCACCCCTTACCCACCTTCCAGTACTGCTACTTTTATAGAGTACAGAGCCAAGTATCATTTTGTGGTGCTAAGTTATTTTCATGGAATTTGTTAATGATAACAAGAAAAACAGTAAAATAGATCCCCTGCAGCAACAATAGATTTCCCAGCAAGAAAATACCACCCCAGCAGTAACAACAGATCTCCCAGCAGCCAATAGACCCCTCCCTCAACAGTGGATCCCTTCCAGCAACAATTGACCCCCCCAGCAGCAATGGATCCGCCACCAGCAACAAGAAGCTGTCACACAAAAAAAGATTTAAGGGGGGATATGCTCTCCATGTATAATACATAAGGGGAGGATATGATCACCATGTATAATACATAAGGGGGATATGATCTCCATGTATAATACATAAGGGGGGATATGATCTCCATGTATAATACATAAGGGGGGATATGATCTCCATGTATAATACATAAGGGGGAATATGATCACCATGTATAATACATAAGGGGGATATGATCTCCATGTATAATACATAAGGGGGGATATGATCTCCATGTATAATATATAAGGGGGATATGATCTCCATGTATAATACATAAGGGGGGATATGATCTCCATGTATAATACATAAGGGGGGATATGATCTCCATGTATAATACATAAGGGGGGATATGATCTCCATGTATAATACATAAGGGGGGATATGATCACCATGTATAATACATAAGGGGGGATATGATCACCATGTATAATACATAAGGGGGGATATGATCACCATGTATAATACATAAGGGGGATATGATCTCCATGTATAATACATAAGGGGGGATATGATCACCATGTATAATACATAAGGGGGGATATGATCACCATGTATAATACATAAGGGGGATATGATCACCATGTATAATACATAAGGGGGGATATGATCACCATGTATAATACATAAGGGGGGATATGATCTCCATGTATAATACATAAGGGGGGATATGATCACCATGTATAATACATAAGGGGGGATATGATCTCCATGTAGAATACATAAGGGGGATATGATCACCATGTAGAATACATAAGGGGGATATGATCTCCATGTATAATACATAAGGGGGGATATGATCTCCATGTATAATACATAAGGGGGGATATGATCTCCATGTATAATACATAAGGGGGGGATATGATCTCCATGTATAATACATAAGGGGGGATATGATCACCATGTATAATACATAAGGGGGATATGATCACCATGTATAATACATAAGGGGGGATATGATCACCATGTATAATACATAAGGGGGGGGATATGATCACCATGTATAATACATAAGGGGGGGATATGATCTCCATGTATAATACATAAGGGGGATATGATCTCCATGTATAATACATAAGGGGGGGATATGATCACCATGTATAAATACATCAATGGTTCATATAGTGAACTCGTGTAGAGTTATTCCCCCTGAGCTATTCCCACAGAGGACAAGGGGGCGCTCTTTACATCTGGAGGAAAAGAAATGTAATCTCCAAATACGGAAAGCTTTCTTCACAGTAAGAGCTGTGAAAATGTGGAATAGACTCCTTCAAGAGTTGGTTGTGGCCAGCTCAGTGGATTGCTGTAGGAAAGTCCTGGATTGTTTCTTGGATACACAGAATATAACTGGATATAACATTTATAGGTAACGTTGATCCAGGGAATATCCGATTGCCTCTTGGGGGATCAGGAAGGAATTTTTTTCCCTGCAGGAGCAAATTGGATCGTGCTTTGCTGGGGTTTTTTTTACCTTCCTCTGGATCAACTGTGGGTATGGGATTATAACTTTTTTTTTTTTTTTAATGGTTGAACTGACCTTTGTATTTTTTCAGCCAGACTAATTATGTAACTATGTAATTCCCTCCAGTGACAATAGATGTCCCAGCGGGCAGCATCAATAAACCTTCAAGCACAACAGAGCACCTCTTGCCATTACATACATTCAGTACTGAAGGTGCCGGAACTGCATTCCCCCGAGTTCCCGCTGAAAAATAGCCATATCTATATATTACCCCGTCCATCATATCATTGATTTGTTCTTTTCTCACTAGCATTTCTGGTTTCCTATTTGTATATCAGCAGGGCCAACTTATTCAGGTAGAGGGTGGAGCTTTGAGAAAAGGAGTGGGATGTAGATGTACTATACATCTTCTGCTCTACCAGGAAATATTAAAACCCAAGTAACAAAACTCTAGAAACGTGACGAAGTCAGCAATCTAATGATTCCACTATTATATCTGAACTCTAGCCATCAATAAATCATTTGGGCAGCATTCACTTTATTCCGGAACTATCCCGAACAGAAAATCCTGCCCTTCGCTAGATGGAGCTCCTCTTCTGGTTATTCAAATTCCTTTGAGTCTAGGCCAGTGGTCTCTAAACTGCCACCCAGGGGCAAGATGAGGCCCTTTTGCTGGCTTTGATCTGGTCCTTGGAGCACTATTAGATCCACTGACACCAACTATGGGCACAACTTCTCCCATTGACACCAACAATGGGGCCCAGTGATATCAAAGATCGGGCAGAAGTTCCCCTAGTGACACCAACTATGGGGCACAACTTCTCCCATTGACACCAACAATGGGGCCCAGTGATATCAAAGATCTGGCAGAAGTTCCCCTAGTGACACCAACTATGGGGCACAACTTCTCCCATTGACTCCAACAATGGGGCCCAGTGATATCAAAGATCGGGCAGAAGTTCCCCTAGTGACACCAGCAATGGGGCACAACTTCTCCCATTGACACCAACAATGGGGCCCAGTGATATCAAAGATCGGGCAGAAGCTCCCCTAGTGACACCAGCTATGGGGCACAATTTCTCCCATTGACACCAACAATGGAGCACTACTCCTCCCAATGACACCAAAGATGGGTCACTACTCCTCCCAATAAGTGAGAATCGATATAGATATAAACTTAGTGAAGCGCTAAAATAAACTCATACTAAACAGTGCCTATAAAAATATATATGTATAAATGAATGATAATAATATTTGTATTTAAAGTGATGAAAATCAGATATGAACACACTGTGCTCTGATCTCTATGGATCAATAAAGTGCAATCTGGTGGTAACCACAATGAATACTTGTGGTAATTTACCGTGATATCAACAAATAAAAATAGAAATAAATATCCCCCTTGTGCCCATAAACAGGTAATGAATGGTGATTTTGCAAAACGTGGCCCCTTATAAAAAGGGAAAATGAATATCGGTGTTAATAGTGCTAAATAGACAATGACACCAACGATGGGGCACTATTTCTAACAATGGTGCCAAATGACACCAAAGATGGGGCACAACCCCTCCCACTGACACCAGCCATGGGGCACGATTCCTCCCACTGAAGCCAACGATGGGGCATTTTTTTCCCACTGACGCTGGATAATTTTCTACTACCATCGGCCACAGTCCGGCCCCCTTTAAGTTTGAAGGATAGTAAGCTGGCCCTTTGCTGAAATAGATTGGAGACCCCTGGCCTAGGCTGTCATGACTTCTGCCCTCTTGGAGAAAGTTGTCATGACTCCTGGGCCAACAGTACTGCAGCACAGAACATGGCTCACATTATGTGATTCATTATTATGAGTGAATTAGGAAAGGCTTTCTTTTCTAATGGTACTGACGATCAAAAATGTTCTTTTTATAATTAATACTAAGTATAAAAATATGCTTTAGTTTGGTTGGAAAAAAATGTGTGATTGTCTTTGACCAGGTGTTCAGCGAAAGCCATAGAAGCTGCAATTGGTGCTCGCCAGTGGAAGAAAGCCATCCACATCCTAGAGATTCAGGAGGCCAAGACCGCCAGCGAATATTACCTGAAGATAGCGCAACATTACAACTCCATGCAGGAGTATGAGGTCAGGTGACCACTCAGTGACATGACTTGTAGCCGTGGAGCCAATATTGGGCTTATGTCATTGGTCAGAGAATGCAGAACTCATCTGTCTCTAATCAGAGGTCGCTTAGTTTGCCTAAGGGCCAATTCAGACTGTATGCGGTGACATACGTTTCACCGCTGTAAATGTGCCGAATCATGTCAGACATCTCTGTGGCAGATTTGCTCAGTTTCACGCAGAATTTCACGTTTCCTCTTTGTTCTAACTTGCTGTCCATAATGAAATAGCAGACTTGGTAACACACATGGTCAGACTAGCACCAGTTGCACAGCTCCCAATGTACACAGGTTGAAGTCTTTTGGCACACTGACTTATAAAGGTTGATGCTCACTGCAACTGTGCCTGCAGCCCTGTGCTGCCATCTGTTGGCGTGTTACAAAACTAGTCTTGAAACTTTTCGATTACACCTTGTATCTGGTACCTGACCCAACAGTTGTGATCTGACCTCTGACCCAACAGCCTTGATATAACCCATCTCTTCTGATCTGGTCCCTGACCCCACAGCTCTGATCCAGCCCATCCCTTCCAATCTGATCTCTGACCCAACGCCTTGATATAACACGTCCACTCTGATCTGACCTTTGACCCAATAGCTCTGATCTAACCCTTCATCTCTAATTTGACCCCAGAGCTCTGATCTGACCCCTCACCCTACAACTCTGATCTAACCCATCTCCTCTGATCTGGACCCTGACTTTACAGCTCTGATCTAATCCATCTCCTCTGATCTGGACCCCGACTTTACAGCTCTGATCTAACCCATCTCCTCTGATCTGGACCCTGACCCTACAGCTCTGATCTAACCTTTGTCTTCTGATCTGGACCCTGACCCTACAGCTCTGATCTAAGCCATCTCCTCTGATCTGGACCCTGACCCTACAGCTCTGATCTAACCTATCTCTTATGATCTGACCTCTGACCCATCAACTCTGATCTAACCCATCTTCTCTGATCTGGACCCTGACCCTACAGCTCTGATCTAACCCATCTCCTCTGATCTGGACCCTGACCCCACAGCTCTGATCTAACCCATCTCCTCTGATCTGGACCCTGACCCTACAGCTCTGATCTAACCCATCTCCTCTGATCTGGACCCTGACCCTACAGCTCTGATCTAACCCATCTCCTCTGATCTGGACCCTGACCCTACAGCTCTGATCTAACCCATCTCCTCTGATCTGGACCCTGACCCCACAGCTCTGATCTAACCCATCTCCTCTGATCTGGACCCTGACCCTACAGCTCTGATCTAACTCATCTCCTCTGATCTGGACCCTGACCCTACAGCTCTGATCTAACCCATCTCCTCTGATCTGGACCCTGACCCTACAGCTCTGATCTAACCTATCTCTTATGATCTGACCTCTGACCCATCAACTCTGATCTGACCCAATAGCCTTCATCTAAACTATCCACTCTGATCTGTCCCCACAGCTCTGATTCAACCTACCTCTTCTGATCTGACCTCACAAATCAAATATAACCCATCTCTTATCTGACCTTTGAACTGACTGTGTCGTACTTGTGAAAAGAGGAATTAAATTGCTGAGGGTTATTGGGTTCTGCAAGCTTGTATCCTGTAAGGTTTATCCCCATCTGTCCCCACCTTTCTTCATCTTTTTTTTCTGGCTCTTGTGTTTTTAGATGGCTGAGCAGCTCTATATTAAAGCTGGGAGGAGTAAGGACGCCATTGACATGTACACACAAGCTGGCCGATGGGAACAGGCACACGCGGTATGTCCATTTACCTATCGGCTGTATATGGCGGAAGGGGGGTCAGTGCTACAAATTGCAGATGGTGAGAGGGAGACTGGTCACATTTCTGTTCTTATTTTATAGCTGGCAGTGAAGTGTATGAACCCAGAGGATGTGTCCGTTTTGTACGTCACCCAGGCCAAGGAGCAGGAGAAGCAGGGCCGCTACAGGGAGGCCGAGAGGTGAGATGTTGTATCAATCGGACATGCTTTTACATTCCATCAAGGAGATGGAGGTGCAGCTCCACTAAAAGGGAAGGTGGTAAGAAGTAAGTGCATAAGCCTGACATGAGTTCACTGGGGGCCAAGATACAGGAGAACCAGGGCTACTACAAGGAGTCCAGGGGGTGATATGTCACATAAATCTCAGGCGAACTTACTTTCGGTCAAGGAGATGGCGATTCAGGGCTGCTACAAAGAGGCTGAGAGGGAAAATGTCACATAAATCTTGGCTGAGTTTACTTTTGGTCCAGGAGCAAAAGAAGCGGACTACTACAAGGAGGTGGTCTGAAATAAGATGGTACATAAGTATGGAATGAGTTCACTGGGGGCCAAGGAGCAAGGGAAGCAGGGACCACTACAAGGAGGTGGTCTGAAATAAGATGGTACATACCTCTGGGGTGAGTTCTCTGGGGGCCTAGGAGCAAGAGAAGCAGGGACTAATACAAGAAGGTGGTCTGAAGTAAGATGATACATAAGTTTGGGGTGAGTTCTCTGGGGGCCTAGGAGCAAGAGAAGCAGGGACTACTACAAAGAGGTGGTCTGAAGTAAGATGGTACATAAATCTGGGGTGAGTTCTCTGGGGGCCTAGGAGCAAGAGAAGCAGGGTTTCTACAAGGAGGTGGTCTGAAGTAAGATGGTACATAGGTCTGGGGTGAGTTCCCTGGGGGCCTAGGAGCAAGAGAAGCAGGGACTACTACAAGGAGGTGGTCTGAAGTAAGATGGTACATAAGTCTAGGGTGAGTTCCCTGGGGGCCTAGGAGCAAGAGAAGCAGGGACTACTACAAGGAGGTGGTCTGAAGTAAGATGGTACATACGTCTGGGGAGAGTTCACTGGGGGCCTAGGAGCAAGAGAAACAAGTACTCTACAAGGAGGCCGAGAAGTGAGATATTACATAAATCTCAGGTAAGTTTACCTTCGGTCAAGAAGATAGACAGAGCTGCTGCAAGGAGGTTGAGAGGGGAGATGTCACACAAATCTGGTGAGGGTTCACTAGGGGCCAAAAAGCAGGAGAAGCAAGGCCACTGCAAGGAGGCCTAGAGGTGAAATGTCCCTGGGTTTCTTGGGAACCAGGGGGAATAAGAGTAGTGATGGGCTGCATGTTCGAACATGGGCCGTTTGTGTTTCCGTTGAACACACAAGCGGTACAGGTTGTTCGGTGGACTGACAGCCCTGACAACGCATTGTGGTTAGCCAAAACATTGCACCTGACCACAGGTCATGTGCAATGCTTTGGCCACTCGCAGGGCATGATGACATCACAAGGGGGCAATCCCGCCCCCCTTGTGACATCATCACCCTATTTAAGAACTGTAATCATGGCGCAGCTGTCAGATGACGGGAGCCAGCGTTGAGGACGGAGCGGGGTTTTTTTTTCTTTCATTTTTCGGGTCAGCAGTGGTGGCGGGCATCGCGATTGACGTTGGATCTACTTCGAGGGACATTTTTTTCATTTTTGTTTTTAATAAAGGACTTGTCAAAGACTCCTGTGATTTTTTTTTTTTTTGTGAGTGGGTAGCAGTACTGCATACTCATTCACATTGGGGGGGGCGGGATCTGAGGGCTTCCAGATTCCGATAAGCCCCCTGCCCGCAGACCCCCCACAACCATCAGCCAGGGTTGTGGGGAAGAGGATCTTGTCCCCACCAATATGGGGACAAGGTGCTTTGGGACTCCAAAGCACCCCCCCATGTTGAGGGCATGTGGCCTGGTATGGTTCAAGCCCCCCCTTTCCTGACCTGCAGGGCTGCATACTCCGATAAGGATCTGGTATGGATTTTGGGGGGACCGCCACACTTTTTTTTTTTTTTTTTGGTGTGGGGGGTTCCCCTAAAAATCCATACCTGACCAAAAGGGCTTGGAAGGGGGAACCCCACACCATTTTCACTACTAAAATACCACATAACCAAGTAATATAACTCATGCGGTATATTAGTAACTGCATACTCAGATGCAGGAAGATACCGCTCAGTAAGTTGTCCCTGTTCGAAGTTTGCGGCTGATCTTTCGGTAGGTTCGAATGTTCAACCGCGAACCGAACGGGTGTGTTCAGCCTGTCACTAAATAAGAGGTGTCAAGGACATTTTTGGGTCCCAGTACCAAATTCCAGGATTCCTGTGGCTTCCTGATCTTTAGATTGGTCTGGTGATGCAGAATAGCTTGCTTCTACTGGATAGCTAAAAGCTACTCTGATATCCGGGAATAAAAAAACATTTTCCTAGCTTTTTCTATGGTTGAACTGGATGGACTTTTGTCTTTTTTCAGCCAGACTAACTATGTAGCTTAATTGTTTGAGCACTTTTTATGTAGCCATAGGCTCATTTCACTTATAATTGATCAAGAAATGCTGCATGCTAATGTAAGGAGTGCAGACCTGGAAATGTAAGCCTACTCATTTCACCACTAGAGTTCAGAGATGGAAGAGTCTCTTAAGGGTTGATGTCCTTTTTAATAAATTAAATACCCATTTTTGATGGACTGATTTTTAATGCTGAATTGTAATGTACGTCATCACTGAGTTAGTCTGCTGGTCTTTTCTAGTAAGATCAAGATTGGTAGGAGGGACTAGCAAGCTGTAATAGCCACAAAACTCTGCCTGGAGCTTTATCCAAAAAACATATACCTGGCATCCATTTAGACATGCATACTCCTCCCTGCTGGCCACAGGGTGCTGCAGAATTTAGTTGTGCAATCTTCTGATGATTGCTTGATCACACTCTTTTGGAGTGATCAGCAGATTGAACAGTTAGTCAGCAGTACCCATAGGCCAACAGGGAGGAGTATACATGTCTAAAGGGATGCCAGAGATATGTTTTTTTTGTGTGTTTTTTTTTTTTTTTTTTTTAATGTAACTCTCAGGAACAGCAATACACTGACTGAAGCCAGCCCTTAAAAAAATGATCGATGGCAGAGAAAGCTAATAGCTGTAAGAGATGGGCCAAATCAGAGGATCAGGAGGAGAAGGGATATAAACCTGGGTCTGTGTTCTTTACAGACCAAAATCTTGTATCTTTTGTGGTGGGTTAGTTCATAGTTTCTCCCATCATTGATGAAAGTGTCAGCCATCCTTCTGGTGTAGAGTCTTCTGGCAGCTGAGGGAATGCAGATAACTTGTGCTGTCATTCCTGGATACATTGCTCATTATCCCATCCACCTCCACAGACTATACATCACCGTAGATGAGCCAGATCTCGCCATCGCAATGTATAAGAGACACAACCAGTATGAAGACATGATCCGTCTGGTGGCCAAACACCACCCAGACCTCCTAACAGACACCCACATGCACCTTGGCAAGGTAAGTCCTCTTCAACATGGACCTGACACAGCTGGGGATTATCCTCATGTCACTCACCTGTTCTTTGTTTATTTGTAGGAGTTGGAGGCTGCGGGGCGCCTTCAGGAGGCTGAGTATCACTACCTGAAGGGGAAGGACTGGAAAGCCACCATCAATATGTACCGAACAGCTGATATGTGGGAGGAGGCACACAGGGTATCACCAACCTTAACCCTCCCACTTTCATATCCATTGCTTTACCTGCCCATCTTACTGCTCCCCCTGTTCTCACCCCATTCTGCTCAGCTGCATTACATTACTGTGTCCTGTTTGTGATACTGCTTCCCCCTCTTCTCACCTTATACTGATCCTGTCATACTGCTCTGTCCTTTTCCCACCTCTTTGCTGGGTCCCTCTGTTGCCCTCTTCCCTCCCCAGTCTGCCCTCCCTGTCATCTTTCTAGTATCCAGTCACTCCACTGACATTGTGCTTCTTGATATTGAACTAGGTGGCCAAGACACACGGTGGACCCAATGCCTACAAACAGGTGGCCTATCTGTGGGCAAAGAGCCTGGGGGGAGAGGCAGCTGTAAAACTCCTGACCAAATTTAACTTGCTGGAAATGGCCATTGATCAAGCTGCAGAGAAATAGTAAGTCAGCCAGGACCTTCAAAAGGTTCCTTGTGTTTATCCTGAGTATCAGGTGACCCTTTGTGGGTTCTGTGCTAAAGGGTCACTCTTCCCGCCTCGTCATATACAGTATATATTTAGGATATCTAAGATGGGACAGACAGGCATTATCTAGGTCCTGCTGGTAACAAGTCTGGTCATCGTCACCTTGCTTGGTTGGCTCTCTAGGGCTAAATCTGACCTGATAGACACTGCTGGGTTTCTCAGTCCTAAATTTCCTAGATACCCAGTCCTAAACTAACGTGTTCTGTCTGTTTCTGATTCTATTCTTGCATTTATTTTAGCACATTTGACTTTGCATTTGAACTGGGCCGTCTGGCAATGAAAGAAAAACTTCCAGAGATTCATCTGAAATACGCCATGTTACTGGAGGACGAGGTAACTGTTAATCAAATGTAACAAGGAGTGTGTATGTCTTCATATTATATAACCTGCACACAGGAGTGTGGGTCGCTGTTATAAGAGGGTACAATCCCTGTTTCAGAGTTCTTTGTATGGCACAGGCCTACTCTGAGGTGTGAACTCCTTTCATAGGAGGTTTAATATTTAGAAAAAGCTGCTTCTCAGTTCTACAGAAAGGTTAGTGCTTGGCTTTGGTTCGGAGCAAAAGTATGACAAGAGCAACAGGTGGAAAGGAAGATTTATCTAAGCAGTACAAAGTTGTGTAGAGGTTGTCAGGGGTACTCCAGCAAAGAATTTGCAGATTTTGTAGACCCTGTGCAGATTTCTAGATCTAGTGGTCTTTCAGCTAGGAGACTCTAGATCTTGTAGTCCTCCAGCAAGGAACCTCCAGGTCTAAAAGTCTTTCAGCTGGAAGACTCCCAAGTCTAGTTGTCTTCCAGCTGGGAGACCCCAGGTTTGTCAAGGTCTAGTGGTCTTCCATCTGGAAGACTCCAGGTCTTGTAGTCTTTCAGCTGGGAGACTCCAGGTCTAGTGGTCTTTCAGCTGGAAGACTCCAGGTCTAGTGGTCTTCCAGCTGGGAGACTCCAGGTCTGTCAAGGTCTAGTGGTCTTCCATCTGGGAGACTCCAGGTCTAGTTGTCTTCCAGCAGGGAGACTCCAGGTCTATCAAGGTCTAGTGGTCTTCCATCTGGAAGACTCCAGGTCTAGTAGTCTTTCAGCTGGGAGACTCCAGGTCTAGTGGTCTTTCAGCTGGGAGACTCCAGGTCTAGTGGTCTTTCAGCTGGGAGACTCCAGGTCTAGTGGTCTTTCAGCTGGGAGACTCCAGGTCTAGTGGTCTTTCAGCTGGGAGACTCCAGGTCTAGTGGTCTTTCAGCTGGGAGACTCCAGGTCTAGTGGTCTTTCAGCTGGGAGACTCCAGGTCTAGTGGTCTTTCAGCTGGGAGACTCCAGGTCTAGTGGTCTTTCAGCTGGGAGACTCCAGGTCTAGTGGTCTTTCAGCTGGGAGACTCCAGGTCTAGTGGTCTTTCAGCTGCGAGATTTCAGGTCTAGTGGACTTCCAGCTGGGAGACTCCAGGTCTATCAAGGTCTAGTGGTCTTTCAGCTGGGAGACTCCAGATCTAGTGGTCTTTCAGCTGGGAGACTTCAGGTCTAGTGGTTCGCCAGCTGGGGAGACGCCAGATCTATTGGTCCTCTAGCTTGAAACTTCCAGGATGGAATGTCACTGCAGGGGTCGCAGTTAATACCCCGACCCCATGCTTCAGGGGGCTCGTGTAGCTCCCCTATACACCTGAATAGGAGGGACAGTGGGGAGGGCATATAGATCCACTGAAAGCCAGCTTCTCCTCCTCTCCCTACTGCAGGCATTTGGCGGCTGCAGGAGGAAAATGGTGGGGATTGTTTCCTCTCTATGCAGCCCCCGCCACCTCTCCTATCCAGGTCACTTGTGTTTTGCTGCCCCCTGACCACCCCTCGTCCACCCCACAGTGCTTCTGGATTCCCCGCTCCATTCTCCCGCTAGCTGCTGCAGGGGAAGTATCAGGATAGAGAGCAGGGAAGGGGCTGGTAAATATGTAATTTACCGGCCCCTTCCTTTTCTAAATGGACAGAGTCAGTGATTGGTACTGATCACTGCGTTTGTCTATTCATAACTGAAGCGTAATAAACTGTGTTTACTATGCTTAAGTTTGAGATGAGCTGGAAGCTCTGTACAGAACTATTCCTGTCCATTCATTCTGTGTAGCTGAGGCTGCAGACATGGAGATTGAGGGCTGTCTTTTCAAACTTCTTTCTCTGTCTCAAAGGTGAACAAAGGTGAAAAAAATAAAATTGTAAAAAATAAATAGAATAATAAAAAAAACTACTGACTCCAGTGGTGGAAATGTAAGGGTCACATATGTGACTGGACCCTGGTGTTCCATCACCGTAGAGGGGGCATCCAAGATGGCAGGAAAGGGTCCTGCTGTGGGACTGCAATAAAGGGTAAACGACCCCAGGATCTGTGGGAAGGGCCCTGGGCAGAGGGGTAAGGGCTCCTCATGGTTTATTGCATCGGGGTCTTGAAGGTCTAGTGATCCTCCAGCTGGGAGCCTCCAGGTTAGTAGTCTTCCAGTGGGAGCCTCCAGGTCTAGTGTTCCTTCAGCTTGGAGCCTCCAGCAGCAGGTATCCTGATCTATAATACTACAAAGGGATGCACTGCAACATTCCCTTTTTATTATGAAGTAACACAGGACATCAGTGCAAGCTCCACAATCTAAAAGAGTCTGATCTTCCAAGATCACTGAAGAAAATTTCATCAAAAGAATGTTATGGGTAGCACAGACAGGTTATTTTGCAGACATTTTCCTTAGCTAAAGCTTGCTGTCCCCACACTCATTTTAGTATTACCTCTGTATTTTATGGGCCTGATTTTCTGGAATTTCTTTTTATTGGGATTTCACAGGGAAAGTTTAATGAAGCTGAGGCTGAGTTTGTTAAAGCCGGAAAACCTAAGGAAGCCGTTCTTATGTGAGTGTCTTATCTGTCTTTATATGACCAATACCCTTTAACACAGCCTCTCATCCGTTAGTTCCCTCTTCTTTTCTGCACTCTCCATCTGTCTTCTCTATCTTCACCTTTGTTCTCTTCATCTCCATCTCCTCAATCTTCATTTCTGCCTTCACTATCTCCATATCTGTCCTCTCCGTCTTCATCACCATCTCTGTCTCCATCTTCATCATCATCTCTGTCTCCATCTCCGTCCTCTCCGTCTTCATCACCATCTCTGTCCTCTTTATCTTCATCCCCATCTCTGTCCTCTTTATCTTCATCGCCATCACCATCTCTGTCTCCATCTCTGTCCTCCCCATCTTCATCACCATCTCGGTCTCCATTTCTGTCCTCCCCATCTTCATCACCATCTCTGTCTCCATCTTCATCATTATCTCTGTCTCCATCTCTGTCCTCCCCATCTTCATCACCATCTCTGTCTCCATAGCTGTCCTCCCCATCTTCATCACCATCTCTGTCTCCATTATCTGTCCTCCCCATCTTCATCACCATCTCAGTCTCCATCTCTGTCCTCCCCATCTTCATCAGCATCTCTGTCTCCATTTCTGTTCTCCCCATCTTCATCACCATCTCGGTCTCCATCTCTGTCCTCCCCATCTTCATCACCATCTCGGTCTCCATCTCTGTCCTCCCCATCTTCATCAGCATCTCTGTCTCCATATCTGTCCTCCCCATCTTCATCAGCATCTCTGTCTCCATATCTGTCCTCCCCATCTTCATCAGCATCTCTGTCTCCATATCTGTCCTCCCCATCTTCATCAGCATCTCTGTCTCCATATCTGTCCTCCCCATCTTCATCAGCATCTCTGTCTCCATCTCTGTCCTGTCCATCTTCATCACTATCTTTCTCCATCTCTGTCCTTCCCATATTCATCAGCATCTCTGTCTCCATCTCTGTACTCTCCATCTGCATCACCATCTTTCTCCATTTCTGTCCTTCCCAACTTCATCACCATTTCTGTCTCCATCTCTGTCCTCCCCATCTTCATCATCATCTCTGTCTCCATCTCCCTCCTATCCATCTTCACCATCATCTCTGTCCTCTCCTTCTTCTTCATCACCATCTCTGTCTCCATCTTCATCATTATCTCTGTCTCCATCTCTGTCCTCCCCATCTTTATCACCATCTCTGTCCTCTGCATCTTCATCTCCATCTCTGTCCTGTCCATCTTTATCACCATCTCTGTCCTCTTTATCTTCATCACCATCACCATCTCTGTCTCCATCTCTGTCCTCCCCATCTGCATCACCATCTCTGTCTCTATTTCTGTCCTCCCCATCTTCATCATCATCTCTGTCTCCATCTCCCTCCTATCCATCTTCATCATCATCTCTGTCCTCTCCATCTTCATCACCATCTCTGTCTCCATCCCTGTCCTCTCCATCTTTATCACCATCTCTGTCTCCATCCCTGTCCTCTCCATCTTCATCACCATCTCTGTCCTCTGCATCTACATCACCATATCTGTCTCCATGTCTGCCCTGTCCATCTTCATCACCATCTATGTCTCCATCTCTGTCCTCTCCATCTCGGTCCTCTCCATCTTCATCACCATCTCTGTCTCCATCTTTGTCCTGTCCATATTCATCACCATCTCTTTCTCCATTTCTGTCCTCCCCATCTTCATCACCATCTCTGTCTCCATCTTTGTCCTGTCCATATTCATCACCATCTCTTTCTCCATTTCTGTCCTCCCCATCTTCATCACCATTTCTGTCTCAATGTCTGTCTTTCCCATCTTCATCACCATCTCTGTCTCCATCTCTGTTCTCCCCATCTTCATCACCATCTCTGTCTCCATCTCTGTTCTCCCCATCTTCATCACCGTATCTGTTCTCCCCATCTCCATCACCATTTCTGTCCTCCCCATCTCCATCACCATTTCTGTCCTCTCCATCTTCATCACCATCTCTGTCCTCATCTCTGTCCTCCCCATCTTCAACACAGTCTCTATCTCCATCTCTGTCCTCCCCATCTTCAACACAGTCTCTATCTCCATCTCTGTCCTCCGCATCTTCATCACAATCTCTGTCTCCATCTCTGTCCTCGCCGTCCTCATCACCATCTCTGTCTCTTTCTTCATCTCCATCCTCTCAATCATTGTCTCTGTCTTCATCAACATCTCTATCTCCATCTCTGTCCTTGTCATTACTTTCTCTATCTCCATAAACGTTCCTATCTCCATCCCTTATTTTTTTTTATCTTCATCTTCTCCATCTCAACTGGATCTTCATGTCCAATGTCATTCCTATCTAAATCTTCTCTGTTTTCATTTCCTCTGTTCATCACTTCTATGTCTCCATCCCTTCTATATCTCCTTCATTTCTCTCTGTCTCTCCCATCTCTTCTCTGTCTCTTTTATCTCCATCTCTACATATATCTTCTGCATATCCATCTCTGTCTCCATTTCCATCTCTATCGTGGTCAACAACTTCTCTGTCTCTGTCTCAATCATTTTTTAATACCCATCACCATCCCTATCCCCATATCCTGTCTTCTTAATCCCCAGTTCTGTCTTTCTTATCTCCACCCTTCTCTGTTGATTGTGGTCTACATGCTCTCTCTTTTCTCCATTTTACTATATCTAGCTCTATTTTCTCTATTTCCATCTCCTCTGTCTCCTCTATCTCCAGTTTTCGTTTTCCACCTTTATCTTCTCTATTATCTCTATTCTCATCTTATCTATCATTCCTCTCTGTCCTTTCTTTTGATGACCACTATAATATTCAGGTCATCCCCCAAGAAGTTGTTGATGTGGGAACAGTTGTCCCCTCATAAAATATTATCTGTGCTTGTCAGGTATGTCCACAATCAGGACTGGGATGCAGCGCAGAGAGTGGCTGAGCTGTACGATCCCGGGAGTGTTGGTGATGTTCTGGAGGGACAGGCTCGCTTCGCCTTTGAACAGAAAGATTATCAGAAGGCAGAAGCATTCTTACTGCGCGCCCAAAGACCGGAGCTGGCTGTGCGCCATTATAAGGTATCTGCTAGGGTTGGAGCAGTTTATGGATTATGTGTGACTAATGGCAGTATGGGGATGGTGGAGTTTTAGGATTTTTTCTTTGTGATGCATTTTTGGGGAATGTGTAGGTCTATATGACTAATTATTATCAGACATTTCAAGGGACGTGTACGATCTGGTCTGCTGGTGGGCTGAGGGTGATATCGATCATGTCACTATGTCAGAGGTTAGAATTGTCAAATAATGTCATCCCGTGCTCATGTCCTAGGATTCTCCTTCCTTAAAAGCCTGTGGTAGGTGACTTCACGTTAGAGGTCATGACCACTACCAAGTTTAAAACAGCTGCTCATTCCTGTTCCAGGATTCACCTATCTTAAACGCCCCTGGTAGATGACCTGAGGTCAGAGGTCACCACGGCCATGAAACATCCAGAGACCTACATCTGCCAGAGATCTTACCTTTCTCTGGTAGATGACCTGAGGTCAGAGGTCACCATTGCCATGGAACAGGGGTGTCAAACTCCATTTCACCTTGGGCCATATCAGCGTTATGATTGCCCTCAAAGGGCCGGCTGTATCTGTAAGACTAGATCTCCAGAGCACCCCACCCCCTATTACATCAGATTCCAAGAATCCCACACCCTCCCTAACATCATCATGCACTCCCTTTGGGGGCAGAGCTGGAAAGCAGAAAGTGCAGGGTCTGGAGGAGGACCAGAGGAGTGGATTCAGTTACAAGAGTCTGCTGAATGCTGAGACCAGGGGAAGCAGAGATGAGAGGGTACAGGGATGAGGAGGATTTGGCAGATTTGTTCTATTCTCCTCTCTGCTGGGGATTGCTGAGACAAGGTAGGGGTGGAGACAAGGAGGTACCTGCAGGAGAGGTGCAAGGGCCACATGAAATGGCCTGGAGGGCCGGATTCGGCCCTCGGGCCTTGTGTTTGACACCTGTGCCATGGAACATCCATAAACCTACATCTACCAGAGATCCTAATTATGTTAGGTGACCTGCAGTCAGCGGTGACCACTGCCATGGAACATCCAGAGACCTACATCTATTAGAGACACTAAATCTCTCTGGTAGATGGCTCAAAGTCTGAGGTCACCAACGCCATGGAACCTCCAAAGACCTACATCTACCAGAGATCTTACAATTATGTTAGGTGACCTGCAGTCAGAGGTGACCACTGCCATGGAACATACAGAGACCTACATCTATTAGAGACACTAAATCTCTCTGGTAGATGGCTCAAAGTCTGAGGTCACCAACGCCATGGAACCTCCAAAGACCTACATCTACCAGAGATCTTACAATTATGTTAGGTGACCTGCAGTCAGAGGTGACCACTGCCATGGAACATACAGAGACCTACATCTATTAGAGACACTAAATCTCTCTGGTAGATGGCTCAAAGTCTGAGGTCACCAACGCCATGGAACCTCCAAAGACCTACATCTACCAGAGATCTTACAATTATGTTAGGTGACCTGCAGTCAGAGGTGACCACTGCCATGGAACATACAGAGACCTACATCTATTAGAGACACTAAATCTCTCTGGTAGATGGCTCAAAGTCTGAGGTCACCAACGCCATGGAACATCCAGAGACCTACTTCTACCAGAGATCTGACATCTCTCTAGTAGATGGCCTGCGGTCAGAAGTCGTGTAATAACTGTCCACACCTTTATCCCAGGGTTTTGCAGTCTTACATGTTCATGGAAGATGGCCTGAGCTCAGAGGTCACCACCATTATCTAATTCAGGGTTTTCCTGGTATTCATCTTGCAGTTGGTCTCAGGTCAGAGGTCACCAAACCATGTAATACCAGCCCTCTATCTTCTTCCCAAGGCTGTTCACGTAATAACAACCCCCCCCCCCCAGGGTTCTTCATATGATAGCAGTCCCCATCTTCATCCCAGGGTTCCCTTGTCATCCCTTTTTATCCTCCTTATGGATGTACCTAAGGTCTTGGGTGGCCGCTGTTCTGTGATTACTGCTTTCTGTGTGACATATTGCTGTCAGTTTCAGGGGACGTGTAGGTAGCATCTGTGTGATATCATCATCTTTTACTATTTCTTCCTCTTCAGGAGGCCGGCATGTGGAGCGATGCCATCCGAATATGCAAGGAGTACGTCCCTGCCATGTTGGAGCAGCTGCAGCTGGAGTACGAGAGGGAGGTGGCAAAGAAGGGAGCCAGGTGAGCTGGTTTGTCCTTTGAATGTTTCTACTTGCATCAATGACTGTAGGAGAAGGGGGGCACAGTGTCCACAGTGCAGGTCACAGCAGAAGCACATCTAATGTATAACCTGCCAAGACTGGCCTTCATCTGCATCCAGAAGAAGCCTGTGCACCAGTAATGGGAAATCCTTTCTGTTGACAGGGGGACAGAGGCCTTGATAGAACAGGCCCGGGAGTGGGAGCAGGCCGGGGAATACGCACGAGCGGTGGACTGCTACCTGAAAGTGAAGGATCTGGATAATGTGAGCCTTTTGGAGAAGTGTTGGATGAAGGTACGCGGTCAGCATTCATTCTCTCTACTCACGGCTTCAACTACCACCTCTATGCCGACGACACACAAATCTATCTCTCAACCCCCCACCTCACCCCCTCGGTCTCTGCCCGAATCACACTCCTACTGAGCGACATATCAGATTGGATGTCGCTCCACTTCCTTAAACTGAACCTCTCCAAAACCGAGTTTCTTGTCTTCCCCCCCAGACCGGACACCACCCCCCATTGACTTCTCCATCACATCCAACAACGCCACCATCAAACCCGCCCCGCAGGCCAGAATACTTGGTGTCATTCTGGACTCCAACCTATCCTTCCAGCCCCAAGTCCAATTTTTAACAAACTCGTGCAGACTCCACCTCCGCAACATCGCCAAACTCCGCACGTTCCTAACCCCAGAAACCACTAAACAGCTCATCCACTCCCTCATCATATCACGACTCGACTACTGCAACTCCCTCCTCACTGGCCTG
The DNA here is from genome assembly GCF_062004578.1 of Staurois parvus. Lineage (NCBI taxonomy): Eukaryota > Metazoa > Chordata > Amphibia > Anura > Ranidae > Staurois > Staurois parvus. The sequence continues at coordinate 902,901 of NW_028318977.1, forward strand.
CCTCACCGCTGGCTATCCCCGCTTCAGTCCATCCTGAATACGGCTGCCAGACTCATTCACCTTTCCAACCGCTCCGTTTCCGCCACCCCCCTCTGCCAATCCCTCCACTGGCTTCCGATTGCGCAACGGATCAAATTCAAAATCCTAACACTGACGTACAAAGCTGTCCACCATACTGACCCGAACTACATCACTGACCTAATATCCAAGTACCGCCCAGCACGCACACTCCGCTCCTTACAAGACCTCCTTCTCTCTAGTTCCCTGGTCTCCTCCTCCCATGCCCGCCTCCAGGACTTCTCCAGGGTGTCACCCATCCTCTGGAACTCCCTGCCCCAACCCATCAGATTATCACCTACTCTCCTCTCCTTTAGGCGCACCCTGAAAACCCATCTCTTCAGGGAAGCCTACCCCACCCCCTGCTAACTTGCCGACCTCCTCCACTCTTCCTACCACTCCATCTCACACAGCTATCTCCTCCTGTGCCCCTATCCCCTCCCTCCTAGATTGTAAGCTTGAAAGAGCAGGGCCCTCGATCCCCTCATGTTTTGCATTGTATTGGTATTGTTGTCACATGTTCTGTCTTCCTTTGTAATGTACAGCGCTGACCGAACTATTGGCGCTTTATAAATACTGTATAATAATAATAATACTCTGTCTTCTGGCCTTCTGATATTCATGGTGTCACCATCGTTTTTGTAGGCAGCTGAACTGTCCATCAAGTTCCTGGTACCTAGCAGAAGTTTGGAGGTTGTCCGTCTGGTGGGTCCCAAGCTGGTCTCTGCTGGAAGACACAATGTGGTGAGGACACAGGGATGACACATATCAGGCATCCATGTGTTTAATGACTGCAGATTATTCTGTATTTTTAATTAGAACCTACAACGTACCACAAGGGTAAGCACCTCTGCGAAACACTTCAGATGAGAGCTGCCATTGTCCAGGCAGGTTCACTGCGCTGGATTTAGTATATGTCCCAGGAGATTAAAAAATTGACTTTTAGGTAGATTTCATTACGTTGTAGAGACTTTCCACATAATTTTCATAAAAAGAAATCACAGTTTTTTTTTAATTGGGAATGATCTGTTATATTCAGTAAAGGGAAGCCAAGGACATTGCTCTGTGTATTGTCATTTAAGCCTGGTACACACTATACATTTTTTTTTTATCCTTAATCCTGCTTAACTGGGAGATCACCATACTAACGCCAACAATGTTAGTGCACTAATCTCCACCGCTGTGCCATTGTGTTCTGACAGGGAGGCTAGCCCGCCTTATCCCCGCAAGAACACACTGATCAGTGCTCCCAGCCATTGGCTGCCAGCACTGATCAGATGTTTTCCAACATGTGCCTTTGACAAAATCTGGTCATAAGGCTGGCTTATGTCAGAAAGGCTGCTGTACATACTGACTGAATGTCAGCTGGTTTCTGTTGAACCGGACGATACAGGCCGATATTCAGCCTGTGTGTATCCAGCCTTATTCATGTAAACATTGCCATATGGAAAGCAATTATCTTGGTAAACCTCAGAGCTGGTTAGAGGTATAGCACCAATGGCACGGAGAGCATTGTGTTATATGAGAGATCTCTAGGTGTGGCTAGATCTGAGCCAGATTCTCGACCATCGGTAGTATGCTTAGATCTGCTGTCTTTGTGGGCAATAAACTGTCATAATACTCTGATTACATGTTACATAACAGAGTGTTTATACTCACAAAGCCACTAAAGCATTTGTTTTGTGTAGAGTGAAAAATACCTGGTTGATCTTTGCCTTCAGCTGTCCCTCCCATCTTCTCTGTGTCCCCACTGCAGCCTGAGATTGTCTACACCAGCTGGTGTCCTCTACTGAGCATGTTCAAATTTTTAGCGCCCTCCTAAGTTCTTTCTTTTCCTCCTTTTTCTAATCTTTGCAGCCCACATGAGTATAGAGTCACACATGGGCGTAAATGACACTCCCCTCCCCTCTCTTCCATGTCTTCCTATTACTAAACACTATGGGGGCAAGATAGAGTATGCTGATTGATTACATTCACTAAGAAACTCACAAAAAAAAGCTTAGTTTTACTATAAATCAATATTAAATATATCAAATGTAATTGCTAAAGTAAAGGAAAAGAGCCTTGGATGCAGATGCTCTCTGAATGGAATGAAAGCTAGTGTCCATTATCTTGAACTCCGCCTACACCATATTGATGCACAAAAATACACATTGAATGTTCAATAAAGATTTATAGGGAGCTGTAAAAAAGTTTTTTGATGTTTATAATCTAATTTGAACTGCTGTTCTGTAACCAGGGGCGGACTGACCATTTGGGAACTCGGGCACTGCCCGAGGGCCCGGGGTCAGAAGGGGGCCCCATGAGATGCCCCTGGTACCTTTTTCATAGGCTTTTTTGGGTGTGGTTTGAGTGTGGGCAAGGACACAGGGGCCCCATGGTCCCCTATTGCCCGTGGGCCCCATGAGTTGTCAGTCCGCCCCTGTCTGTAACTGTTTATTTTAGTCATGTGACTGGCACAGCACCAATCAGGACTGGCCAGACACAGACTCCTACTGTAGAGCATACATCAGCAGAGTAGTAGAAGCCCCTCCCAAGGATCTTTCCCTGCAGATGTCAAAGAACGGGAAAAGACCATGTGACCACACAACAGTGCTACAGGAGTAAGGGTCTTGGAAAAAAAAATTACAGTGGAATAGTATCACTAGTATCCGTTTAACACACTGACCAACCTGCTTCAGTGAGTTCATTGAACCCAAGAGCTGACATCCTCCACGTATCGCGTCTGACTGGCTCGAGTGTAAGTGAAGAAAGAAATCTCATTCTATGTTGATGTGTGATTCTTGTCCCCAGGCGGCTGAGCTCTATCTGAACCTGGACCTGGTGAAGGAGGCCATCGATGCCTTTATAGATGGAGAGGAATGGAACAAGGCCAAGAGGGTGGCCAAGGAGCTGGATTCCAGGTAATTCCTCATATGCCCATTTGTCTTACCAGGGAAGAGTCACCTACACTACTCAGATCATCCCTCTGTAGAGGTTTCCAGGTCAAAGGTCAGAAATATCATATAATGTCACCCCCAGGACCACATTTTAGAATTCTCCTGCCTTACAAGTCTCTAGTAGTTGGCTTCATGTCAGAGGTCATGAACACTGTTGTGTAATAACAGCTGTTCATCTGTAATATAGAGTTTTCTCCTATTACTCTGGTACAGGGCTTGAAAAATTTGCTTTAAATCTAGGAGCCAGCTAAAAAAATTAGGAGCCATGTTTTTTTTTTTATCGTAGCGTGGGTTGTCAGCGCCTGGGACTTCATGCAATATGATTTGCTACGGGACAATCACAGCAAAACCACACCTCGTTTTAGGCGCCATTGAAAATAATGGCACCTGAACCTGTATTTTGTGATCACAGCGACTTTGCTGCGATCCCAAAACTCCCAGGTGTAAATGGAGCCCCCCTGGTTCACACATATGCGATTCTGGATTTGTTTTGAAACTCACAGATTTGCATGACAGGCTAGATATTATGTGTTCGTATTGAGGTGGTTCACACAGATGTGATCCACACACATTGTGTTTTGAGTGCCATGTCGAAAAGGGTCTTGTGTGAGTTTGTAGTAGTGCATTCCAGACTCACAAATCGGAGTAGAGTGCAGGGGCGGACTGACAACTCATGGGGCCCCCGGGCAATAGGGGATCATGGGGCCCCTGTGTCCTTGCCCAAACTCAAAAAAGCCTATGAAAAAGGTACCAGGGGCATCTCATGGGGCCCCCTACTGACCCCGGGCCCTCGGGCAGCACCCGAGTTTCCAAATGGTCATTCCGCCCCTGGTAGAGTGGCATACGGAGATAAGTGTTCACATAGGATTTCTAATTGCCGTGGTGACATGGCGCATGGGATTTGTCGAGCCCTGCTCTGGTAGGTGGCCTGAGGTCACCGTTGTCATGGAACATGCAGAGACCTACATCCCAAAGTTCTGTAGCCCTTCATCTCTCTAGTACAGTGGTTGTCAACTTATGGGCTAAAGGGAGCCTCAAATGCAACCCCTGACATCACCAAAGGGCTGCACATAGTGTCCTATATATGTAATGCTTGAGAGGACTGTCATAAACTGCAGACCTAATAGATGAAACGAGGGTCAGAGAGTGAGAACAAGGTACATTGTTGCTTGGGGTTATGCTGCAGAAGACAATATGAAACTGGAAACATGTTACACGAGGCTAGTAGAGATCAATGCTGTTGCCCTAATCAACGTTCCTACTACAAATTGCTGAGATCCAAGGGCCTCACATCATATACCAATGGGCCGCATATTTGGTACCTGCGCTCTAGTAGATGCCCTCAGATCAAAGGTTACCACGGTCATGTAATTCCAGCCCTACACCTTTATCCCAGGGCTCTGCAGCCTTACATGTTCATGGAGGATGACCTGAGGTAACGACCATTGTGTAATTCAGGGTTCCTCTGTCCTACATTGTTCTGGAAGTTGGCCTCAGGTCATAGGTCACCAAAACCATGTAATACCACCCCCTATCTTCATACCAGGGCTTTTCATGTAATAACAGCTCCTTAAATTTATCCCAGGTGTCTTGCTGTGATAACAGCCCCCATCGTCATCTCAGGATCCTCTTTTTTGCCCTTTTTATCCTCCTGCACTCCGGTCCGGGGTGCCCACTGTTCTGTGATTACTGCCTTCGCTGTCCGCATCTCAGGGGTCCTAGAGGGAACCTCATATAACTTGGCACCCTTCTACAGACAGCCTGAGATTTGGTGTCAATGTGTCACACTCTCTTTTCATTATTCCAGGTATGAGCAGTATGTGAATGACAAATACAAGGACCATCTGAAGAATCAGGGAAAAGTAGATTCGGTGAGATGATGTCATTAATGTCTCTGCCACTAATCATATGATTACTATTTAGGCACCAGCACTTATTTCTCTGGCAGCCTGTGCCCCTTATTATTGCCAATATGGCTGCCTCTATTGCAGCAATTTGTAAAAGTACTTCCCTTACTTTATCTGCTAATGCTCCCTTATCCCAGTCTACTCATCCTCCTGTCACTATCACCTCTGTCCCTCCATAAAGTACAGTATTCATGTGAACTACCTGTACCCCCTCATAATGCCCCTCTGTTCCAATTTGCCCATCACCTCCATGGCCCCGAGGTGTGCAACCCACATCAGAAATCCCCATACCCCCTAATATTACTCTCCTAAGCCAATCTGCCCATCTTTTCTTACTATCACCTCCATCTGACCAAGCTGTACAGCCACCATTTGAACTCCTTTAATGCTGATCTCTTTGTCATTCCACAGTTGGTTGGAGTGGATGTTGTGGCCGCTCTTGATATGTACGCAGACCGTGGACAATGGGAGAGGTGTATAGAAATAGCAGCGAAACAGGTAAGAAAAAGAATGGACAGGAAGACTCAGAGATTGTGCATAGATGAGAAGACTCAAAGGTTGTCTATGGACAGGAAGACTCTGGGTCTGTCTAAGGACATGAAGACTCAGGGGTTGTCTATGGACAGGAAGACTCGGGGTCTGTCTAAGGACAGGAAGACTCAGGGTCTGTCTAAGGACGGGAAGACTCAGGGTCTGTCTATGGACGGGAAGACTCAGGGGTTGTCTATGGACGGGAAGACTCGGGGTCTGTCTATGGACAGGAAGACTCAGGGGTTGTCTATGGTCGTGAAGACTCGGGGTCTGTCTATGGACAGGAAGACTCAGGGGTTGTCTATGGTCGTGAAGACTGGGGGTCTGTCTATGGACGTGAAGACTCGGGGTCTGTCTATGTTCGTGAAGACTCGGGGTCTGTCTATGTTCGTGAAGACTCGGGGTCTGTCTGTTCGTGAAGACTCAGGGTCTGTCTATGTTCGTGAAGACTCGGGGTCTGTCTATGTTCGTGAAGACTCGGGGTCTGTCTATGTTCGTGAAGACTCGGGGTCTGTCTATGTTCGTGAAGACTCGGGGTCTGTCTATGTTCGTGAAGACTCGGGGTCTGTCTATGTTCGTGAAGACTCGGGGTCTGTCTATGGTCGTGAAGACTCGGGGTCTGTCTATGGTGGTGAAGACTCGGGGTCTGTCTATGGTGGTGAAGACTCGGGGTCTGTCTATGGTGGTGAAGACTCGGGGTCTGTCTATGGTGGTGAAGACTCGGGGTCTGTCTATGGTGGTGAAGACTCGGGGTCTGTCTATGGTGGTGAAGACTCGGGGTCTGTCTATGGTGGTGAAGACTCGGGGTCTGTCTATGGACGTGAAGACTCGGGGTCTGTCTATGGACGTGAAGACTCGGGGTCTGTCTATGGACGTGAAGACTCGGGGTCTGTCTATGGACGTGAAGACTCGGGGTCTGTCTATGGACGTGAAGACTCGGGGTCTGTCTATGGTCGTGAAGACCCGTGGGCAGTGCCTGGATGGGAAGGCCCATTGGGAAGCGCATGGATGGGAGGACTGGGGATTGTTTATGGATCTGCATCTGTGTGTGTTCACATCAGCCCCTTAGGGTAGAGGGTACATGTTGCGGGGGTCCATACAGGTCAGTCATTGATAGAAGATTCGGATGTACAGTCCACCTAGCAGGCTTTGCCAGTCCTTTTTACACATCTTCCTGTGAAGAGTATCAGCACTTGCTGCAGCTACGGACTGGTGTTCCTCTGATGGAACAATTACTACGAGATTCATCCCCTGTTGTTCCTGTCAGATGTCTCTGTTTGCTGTATAGGAACATCTGCTGACCTCCTGTCTTTGTCTTGCAGAATTATAACGTCCTGCACAAGTACGTGGCCCTGTTCGCCACTCACCTCATCAAAGAAGGCAGCTGGGAGAAGGCCTTGTCCCTGTATGTCCAACACGGAGCTCCGGCCTTCAATCAGGTAATTCCACCTTTACCTCTTCCAGATTGCTTTCATTGCGTTTGTTGTATTTTGTGTGGATTTTTGGCGTACCTGGGTTTGTTCTTTTATGCACCGATCAGCCATAACATTATGACCACCCACCATAAACCGCTGAGACATGAACCCCACTTGATGTCTGAAGGTATGCTGTGGTATCTGGCACCAAGCTGTCAGTAGCAGAACCTTTTTACGGTCCTGTAGGTTGCAAGGTGGGACCTAAAAAGATTAGACTTCCAGCATATCCTACAGATGTTCGATTGATCTGGAGAATTTGGAGGCCAAGTCAGCACCTACTAACTCGTAGGGTTTCTCAAACCATTCTCAAATTCATCAGACCAGTCCACCTTCTTCTGTTACTCCGTGGTCCAGTTCTAATGCTCACGTGCCCATTGTCGGCACTTTTGGCTGTGGACATGGTTCGGCATGGGCACCCTAACCGGTCACCAGTTATGCACCCCCATACACAACAAACTGCGATGCACTGAGTGTTCTCATACCTTTCAGAACCAGCATTCACTTCTTCAGCAATTTGAGCTCCAGTAGCTCTTTTGTGGGATTGTACTACACAGGCCATCCTTTGCTTCCCACTTGCATCAATGAACCTTGGCTGCTCATGAACCTGTTTTTTTTTCTTCCTTGAACCACCTTTGATAGATCCTGACCACTGCAGACCTGGAACCTCCCACAAAAGCTGCAGCTTTAGATTTGGTCTGACCCACTCCTCCAACCATTACAATTTGGCCCTTGTCAGTCACTCAAATCCTTATGCTTGCCCATTTTGTTCCTCATTCAGTTCATCAACTTGAGGGACAACATGTTCACTTGCTGTCTAATATATCCCACCCACTTTCAGATGCCAGATCATCAGTGTTGTTCACTTTTTCTTCATCATTTCATGTTCATTTAATTCATCATTTCAATATTTTATCTTTTCTTCCTGTATATAATATAAAACCATTAAATCCAGGGCTGGATTTCTGTATGGACAACATAGGCTGTGACAAGACATTCAGAGGCAACCCACAGCCACCCACACGTCAGTCAACCATTCGACATCCAGACGGGTCCTCTGCTGTCCTTGCATACGTTGGGGGAGATTTACTAAAACTGGTCTAGTCTGAATCTGCTGCAGCTGTGCATGGCAGCCAATCAGCTTCTAACTTCAGCTTGTTTAATTAAGCTTTGACAATAAAACCTGAAAGCTGATTGGTTTCTATGCAGAGCTGCACCAGATTTTGCACTCTCCAAGTAAATAACCCCCTTTGTGTACCATTGTGGGTGGAGTTTTATATTGATGATAATTGTACAAGTTAGTTTGCTTGGACACCTAGAACCAAACTGCTAGCAGAGCGGGGGGGCAGTGGGTCCTATTTGGCCCCAGTGGCCCTACCCTACCCTTCTGTGTCAATGACCTCTCATCATGTCAACTCATCTCCTAGATTGTAAGCTCGAAAGAGCAGGGCCCTCGATCCCCTCATGTTTTGCATTGTATTGGTATTGTTCTGTCACATGTTCTGTCTCCCTTTTGTAATGTACAGCGCTGAGCGAACTATTGGCGCTTTATAAATACTGTATAATAATAATAATTACTGCCCACTTGGGTAGGAGGGGGCCAGAAGTATAAATTTGCACATAGTCTACATGATTGTCTCTTCCATTCACAGAATTTCAACATTTATAAGCGGATCTTTGTGGAGATGGTGAATGCGGAGGGAATGAACTGTGCTGAGGTTTACCATACCTGGGCCAACCTGCGGGACCTGCTTTACTCCCTGGTGAGAGCTCCATTGTAGCCTTTGTCTGTAGCGATAACAGTATCTCTGGATGGTGGTACAATGCTCATAGTTCATAGACCTCAGGCCGGGGGGAGGACCAGTGACCTCAGGCCGGGGGGAGGACCAGTGACCTCAGGCCGGGGGGAGGACCAGTGACCTCAGGCCGGGGGAGGACCAGTGACCTCAGGCCGGGGGGAGGACCAGTGACCTCAGGCCGGGGGGAGGACCAGTGACCTCAGGCCGGGGGGAGGACCAGTGACCTCTGGCCGGGGGGAGGACCAGTGACCTCTGGCCTGGGGGAGGACCAGTGACCTCTGGCCTGGGGGAGGACCAGTGACCTCTGGCCTGGGGGAGGACCAGTGACCTCTGGCCTGGGGGAGGACCAGTGACCTCTGGCCGGGGGGAGGACCAGTGACCTCAGGCCTGGTGAGGAGGACCAGTGACCTCAGGCCTGGTGAGGAGGACCAGTGACCTCAGGCCTGGTGAGGAGGACCAGTGACCTCAGGCCTGGTGAGGAGGACCAGTGACCTCAGGCCGTGGGGGGAGGACCAGTGACCTCAGGCCGTGGGGGGAGGACCAGTGACCTCAGGCCGTGGGGGGAAGACCAGTGACCTCAGGCCGTGGGGGGAGGACCAGTGACCTCAGGCCGGGGGGGGGGGGGGAGGACCAGTGACCACAGGCTTGGGGGAGGACCAATGACCACAGGGTGGGTGGTACTGGAACTGGACATCTAATCTGGGGTGATAATGGTGATTATTCTGTGTTTGGCAGTGTGAGAACCTAGTGAAATCCAGCGAGGTGAATTCTCCGGCACACAAGAGTTTGAGCTTATGATGCTGATTGCTCATTATTACGCTACGCGTTCTGCGTCACAGGGGGTGCAGTCACTGGTGAGTACAACTACTGTGTGCATCCTTTACCCATCCTAATATCTCTGTCCTCCCTGGTATAGTTCTGCCATTCTACGATCTCTAAGCCCTTCTTTGTTCACTCATCTCATTTTCTCTGCTGTTCCATTTACTCTTCTTTCTCACATCGCACAAATTCACTTTCTTCTTCAGTCATCTTGTCTCTGTCTTCCTCATCTTCTGTTGCCCCATCCCTCTCCCTTGCTTCCTCTATTGCTTCATATCTGCTCCTCTTATCTGCCAATTTTTTTTTCCGCTCCTCCTTTGTCACCTCATCTCTTCTCCCCCCCACCCCCCCCAATCATCTTTCGCCTATCTGTCTCCTCTGTTGCCTCATCTCTCCTCCTCCCTAGTTGCCCTCACTGTTTTTCTATTTTTCTCTCCCTTTTCCTCCTCTGTTGCCTCATCCCTCTCCCTGTCTTCCTTCTCTGGTGCCATGTTTTTTTCCCTCTCTTCCTTCTCTGTCTCCCTCGTCTCCTCCTCTGTCACCCCATTGCTACTTCTGTATTTTCCCATCTCTCTTCCTCTCCTCCTCTGTCTCCCCAACTCTCTCCCTCTCTGTCTTTTTATTTTCTTCCTCTCCTCACACTGTCATCCTGTCTCTGCTTCTCCCCTGTCACCTAGTCTTTCTCTTTCTCCTCTGCCACCTCATCTCTCTCCCTTTGCTTTCCTAACATCGCCTTGCTTCATCTCTCTCCCTCGCCTCTTCTTCCATTGCCTCGTCTCTTCCTCTCCTTCCTCTGTGCTACCTTGTCTCTCTTCCTCTCCTCTGCAACCTTGTTTCTCTCTCTCCCTTTCATCCTCCTATGCCGCCTCATCTCTCTCCCTTTCCTCTTCCGTCACCTCATTGCTCTCCCTCTCTTCCTTTTCCATCACTTTGTTTCTCCCCTCTCCTCCTCTGCCGCCTCGTCTTTCTGCCTTTCTTCTCTTCTCTTCTGTCTTCTTTTCTTTCCCTCTCCTCTTCCGTAGCCTTGTCTCTCTCCCTCTCCTCCTCTGCTGCCTTGTCTCTCTCCCTCTCCTCTTCCGTAGCCTTGTCTCTCTCCCTCTCCTCCTCCGCCACCTTGTCTCTCCCTCTCCTCTTCCGTAGCCTTGTCTCTCTCCCTCTCCTCCTCTGCTGCCTTGTCTCTCTCCCTCTCCTCTTCCGTAGCCTTGTCTCTCTCCCTCTCCTCCTCCGCCACCTTGTCTCTCTCTCTCCTCCTCCTAGTTTCTCTCCCTCTTCTCCTCCTCTGCCACCTCGTCTCTCTCCCTTTCCTCTTCTTCTGTCACATCGTCTTTCTCCCTCTTGTCCTCTTCCATCACTTTGGTTCTCCCCTCTCCTGCTCTGTTCTCTCCCTCTCCTCCTTCTTCACTGCCTCATTTCTCTCCCTCTTCTCCTCCTCTGCCACCTCATCTCTCTTCCTCTACTCCTAGTCTTCCGCCTCATCTCTCTTCTCTACTCCTAGTCTTCCACCTCATCTCTCTTCCTCTACTCCTAGTCTTCCGCCTCATCTCTCTTCCTCCCCTCCTCTTCTGTCATCTTGTCTCTCTCCCTCTACTCCTCTGCTGCCTTATCTCTCTCCCTTTCCTCCTCTTCCATCACTCTCTCCCTCTACTCCTCTCCTGTCTCGTGGTCTCTCCCTTTAACCCTTTGCATTTGGTCCTTTCTGTAGACCTGCTCTGTTTCATTACCTCCTCATGGACCAATGACACTGATGACAATATCTCTTACAGGATGTGATAGCTGCTAAACTCTGCATCTCGCTCCTGCGTCACACTGAGCTGCTCCCTGCAGACAAAGCATTCTATGAGGCCGGAACGGCTGCCAAGGTAATATGTGTTCTATATCAGCTGAGAGTGGTGGTGGGGGGGGGGGGACATCACATGACAAACATTCATGGAACCCTGTAGCCTGCCTGTTGGAACGATACCGCGCACTACAATGGCTCTGTGTCTTGCCTCAGTCTAGCTGCAGATGGGCGTTTACCCATTAGACAAAATGTAATCTGTTTTGAAATTCTGATTTATATAATCTCTGCCAACCCCTCATCCTTCCCCAGTGACCCATAACAGAAAATATGTGGACCCCCCACCTTTCAGTATAAGACTGGATCTTCCCTCCCCCACTCCCTAGTGACCTGTAGTGGAGAATATGTAGGATCCCCCACCAAGGAGAAACTGGCCCGACATTCAGCATAAGACCAATCCCCCCCCCCCCCCCCCAGTGATATGTTACAAATATACCTAGGAACTGTCCTGCCATTTAACACAAATCCAGATCTCTGGGTTCCTACAGATACTATGGGGCTGGTTTGTATGATACTTTCATGGACAATCATAAAACACCAATGGTCTGCCATAGAAGGGGAAGTAGAGGGGGGGGGGGTCTATTCTGTCCTGCAAAGGCAATTAGATCTCTATAGATCATCTTTTGGTGAAGTTCCATTTATTACAGCAGGAATACTATCCCAGGATCTTGTGTTTGATCTCCATTTTTTCGGATCCTGATATGTTCGGTGCTTTTGTAGCTGGGGTCTGACACTGAGTGGGGCTGAGCTTGCTGTGAGCTGTCTCTGTGTTCTATTTCCAGGGAATGGGCTGGCAGAACTCGGCCTTCATCTTCCTGAACAGATTCCTTGACCTGGTAGATGTGAGTATCTGAAAGACGAGGTGATATGCTGGGGAACGTCTTTCTTAACTATGAACAGATAAATGTCCACTATTGGATTTCCTAAATCTTTTCATCATCTCCAGGCAATTGAAGAAGGAAATCTGGATGCCTTGGATAACACGGATTTTCAAAACACAGACATTCCATTTGAGGTTCCACTCCCCGCCAAACAGCATGTTCCGGTGAGCAGAGGATATCCTGTGAAACCCTTCTCATCACAACTTTTTACTAATGATTCTATGATTAGTAAAGGCTACAATGCCCGTCCTTTCCCCTCCCTGCTTCTTACTGCCTGCGCTCTGCCGCTCCTTTCTCCCTGCTGCCTGCGCTCTGCCGCTCCTTTCTCCCTGCTGCCTGCGCTCTGCCGCTCCTTTCTCCCTGCTGCCTGCGCTCTGCCGCTCCTTTCTCCCTGCTGCCTGCGCTCTGCCGCTCCTTTCTCCCTGCTGCCTGTGCTCTGCCGTTCCCTCCTCCCCGCTGCCTGCGCTTCCTCCTCCCCACTGCCTGCGCTCTGCCGCTCCCTCCTCCCCGCTGCCTGCGCTCTGCCGCTCCCTCCTCCCCGCTGCCTGCGCTCTGCCGCTCCCTCCGCTCTGCCGCTCCCTCCTCCCCGCTGCCTGCGTTCTGCCACTCCCTCCTCCCCGCTGCCTGCGTTCTGCCACTCTCTCCTCCCCACTGCCTGCGCTCTCTCCTCCCCACTGCCTGCGCGCTCTCCTCCCCACTGCCTGCGCTCTGCCGCTCCCTCCTCCCCGCTGCCTGCGCTCTGCCGCTCCCTCCTCCCCGCTGCCTGCGCTCTGCTGCTCCCTCCTCCCCGCTGCCTGCGCTCTGCTGCTCCCTCCTCCCCGCTGCCTGCGCTCTGCTGCTCCCTCCTCCCCGCTGCCTGCGCTCTGCCGCTCTCTCCTCCCCACTGCCTGCGCTCCCTCCTCCCCGCTGCCTGCACTTTGCCACTCTATCCTCCCCACTGCCTGCGCTCTGCCGCTCCCTCCTCCCCGCTGCCTGCGCTCTGCCGCTCCCTCCTCCCCGCTGCCTGCGCTCTGCCGCTCTCTCCTCCCCGCTGCCTGCGCTCTGCCGCTCTCTCCTCCCCGCTGCCTGCGCTCTCTCCTCCCCACTGCCTGCGCGCTCTATTCCCCGCTGCCTGCGCTCTGCCGCTCCCTCCTCCCCGCTGCCTGCGCTCTGCCGCTCCCTCCTCCCCGCCTCTTGCGCTCTCTCCTCCCCACTGTCTGCTCGTTTTGCTCTGCTGCCACTGTGTACCTTCTTCTTTCTGCTCTCTACCCCTCCCTTCTCCTCACTGTCTGTGCTCTACTGTCGCCTCCTCCCTGCGCTTCATCCTACTGCTCTCTCATCCCCTCTCTCTTCCCCATTGTCCCCTCCCCACCATCTGTGCTCTACCCCTCCCTCCCTCCTCCCCACTGTCTGTGCTCTACTGCTCCCTGATCCCTGTGGTTGTGCTCTACTGCTCGCTCCTCCCCACCTTCTGTACTCTACCGCTCCCTCCTCCCCACCGTCTGCGATCTGCCACTCCCTCTTTCCCATTGTGTCCTCCCCAATGTCTGCGATCTATCACCCTGTTGCCCTTACTTTCTGTGCTGTACCCCTCTGTGTGCACTTTACAGCTGTATTATTGGTGTCTCTCCTCTGCCAGGCGGATAAGCGGGAGGAGGTGAAGGAGTGGGTGTTGGCAGTGTCCATGGATCAGAGAGTGGAGCAGACTTTTCCTCAGGATGAACGAGGCGCCTTTGAAGGGTCACTTGTAGCCACAAACAGTGGAATCCATTCCCTGCCGTGTCTGATCACCGGTGAGATCTCTCTCATTGTATATGGTGACCTCTTACTATGGGAATAACCGCGGGTGATCAGGAAGCCCCTGGAATCATCCTCCTAGGAGTCACTATGTAATTCTTTCAGAGTGTGATGACATTTCTTTGTCGGCTGTCTGCAGGGTATCCAGTCCTGAGGAATAAGGTGGAATTTAAACAGCCGGGAAAAGCTGCTAACAAGGAAGACTGGAATAAATTCCTCATGGCCATTAAGGTAATTTCCTCTCATTTACCTGCTCTCCTGCCCTTTAGATCTGCCCCACCCCCAACAACTTATCTTCTTTTTTTTTTCTTTTCCTCCTTCTTTGTTTTTCCTTTTTTTTTTAATTTTCTTTTTTACCTTTTTTAAATTTTCTTTTTTTTTTTTAATTCTGCTACCAGACCAGCCACAGCCCCGAGTGTCAGGATGTCCTGCGGTTTATCAGTCAATGGTGCGGAGGTCTCCCAAACACCAGCTTTTCTTTCCAATGACCAACCCTGAGCGGAGTGCTCCCGATTTGCACAGTAATGCCTGGAATTTTTTTACAGGGAATATATATATATTGGTTGTACATATTTATATTTGTTATTATGGCCACGACTAAAGAAAATAAAAATATTTAATATTGATTTCAATGTTATGTAATTTTCTCAGTCTGAAGGTGGAGCTCTCAGCTCCTTTACACGTTTTAAAGTGGTTCCTCCTTCTGTGTGCTTCTCCCCCCCCAATACTCACCTAACCCCCTCTCGATCCAGCGATGTTCACTGGAGTCCAGGGGCGGACTGACCATTTGTAAACTGAGGGCCCGGGGTCAGTAGGGGGCCCCATGAGATGCCCCTGGTACCTTTTTCATAGGCTTTTTTTGAGTTTGGGCAAGGACACAGGGGCCCCATGATCCCCTCTTGCCCGGGGGCCCCATGAGTTGTCAGTCCGCCCCTGCTGGAGTCTCACTTATCCTGGGATTCCCTCTTCTGTGATTGACAGCAGTGTAAGCCAATAGCTCCCGCTTCTGTCTCACCCAATGAGAAGAGAGAGGGGGCAGGGATGAGCCGCGACTCTGTGTATTAATGGACACACGGAGCAGCGGGTGCCACCATAGCAAGCTGCTTGCTGTGGGGGCACCCAACAGGAGGGAAGGGACCCGAGAAGAGGAGGATCAGGGCTGCTCTGTGAAAAACCATTACACAGAGAAGGTAAGTATAGACATGTTTGTTATTTTTTCTTAAAAAAAATAAAACAAACCTTTAGAATCACTTTAACCCCTCACCCTCCGGAGGATTTACCCCCTCTTCTTGTCCAGGCTTTTTTTTTTTTTGCGATACAGCGCTGCGTTATTTTAACTGACAATTGCGCAGTCATACAACGTTGTACATAAATTAAATTTACGTACTCTTTTCCCCACAAATTGAGCTTTCTTTCAGTGGTATTTGGTCGTCTTTTTTGTGCTATGAACAAAAAAGACCGACAATTTTGAGAAAAAAAAAAACAATTTTTACTTTTAAACATATCCAGTAAAATAATTTAAAAAATAAAATTTCGTCAAATTTAGGCCAAAATGTATTCTGCTCCATGTCTTTGCTAAAAACAAAAATCCCAATCAGTGTAAATTTAATTGGTTTACGTGAAAGTTATGGTGTCTACAAATGGCGGGATATTCATTTTTTTTATTTATTAGTAATGGTGGCAATCAGTGACTTATAGCAGGACTGCGGCGGACATTCTGACACTGCAGGGGAACTGACTTGGTGTCACTGACATCCCCAGTGGCACCAATGTCCATGCTGTCACTGACATCCCCATGGTGTCACTGACATCCCCAGTGACACCAATGCTCCATGTCTTTGCTAAAAACAAAAATCCCAATCAGTGTAAATTTAATTGGTTTAGTGAAAGTTATGGTGTCTACAAATGGCGGGATATTCATTTTTTTTATTTATTAGTAATGGTGGCAATCAGTGACTTATAGCAGGACTGCGGCGGACATTCTGACACTGCAGGGGAACTGACTTGGTGTCACTGACATCCCCAGTGGCACCAATGTCCATGCTGTCACTGACATCCCCATGGTGTCACTGACATCCCCAGTGACACCAATGCTCCATGTCTTTGCTAAAAACAAAAATCCCAATCAGTGTAAATTTAATTGGTTTACGTGAAAGTTATGGTGTCTACAAATGGCGGGATATTCATTTTTTTTATTTATTAGTAATGGTGGCAATCAGTGACTTATAGCAGGACTGCGGCGGACATTCTGACACTGCAGGGGAACTGACTTGGTGTCACTGACATCCCCAGTGACACCAATACAGTGATCAGTGCTAATGAAAATCACTGACACTGTACTAATGGCACTGGGCAGGAAGGGGTTAACTTTTGGGCAATCAAACGATTAACTGTGTGCTGGGAGTGTTTTACTACTGAGACATGCTGTGCAGAGCAATACAAAGCAGCATGCCCTTGCCAACAGGAGAGAGACCTGTGTTGTTTACACACAGGTCTCGCCCCTGTTGACTTTTCCTGACGATTGCCAGGTACCAGTAGGGAATCTCTGGCCAGTAAGAAAGAAGTTTGTGAAAAGAGATTCACAGAAAAGCGGCTACATTATGAACAGAATGTGATACTCAGAAAAATTTCCAAAAAATTCTTTATTAAACATGAATATTTGACATATGGGCAATCGCCCTGGTTTATCATCACCTCAGTATGAGACAATACACACAGACCTAAAACCATATAAAATCACACCAAGACCGGTCTGGATAAATGTGCTACAAAGACTATGACTGCTATAGTCTAAAAGTCCTTGCAGCACTGGCACATAGGTAACACTTCCTATAGGAGGTATATATATATATATAGCATGTGACATTGTATACCTATGGTATAATTTTTGTAGACATATGTCATAACCACATAGGTTATACCCCATATAGGGGGGGATTTCCAAAAATTACACCGAGGGTATATCATATCACATGCATGCAGTACAGCGAGCACAGTAATCGTCAAAAGAGAGGCATGACCCTAAGCCTATGATAGGCAATGGGTGGGTATAACATAAATAATGCAGTACAACCCTATACCGGCACACGTGGTTGGGGCCCATTAATCTGTGATAAACGTGACTGATTGAGAGGATTCTTATAATGGAAAGAGCCCCTGTTGTTGCCTTGATGGAAAGATAGATGCCAGTAGCAGAAATCTGCTTTAAATGGTTTCTTCACCACAGCATGTGGACTGCAAACCACTTTTTTGTTGGAAACAAGGTAAGGCCCAATGAATCTTCCGCCTGTTGACATCTATGTGGTGTGCCTTGTTTCTATGTAAAGCACCATAATGTCCCCATCCTGTGATAAGACAAACAATATAAAGGTAGTCACTTGTGAGAACTTTCACTCTATGGTAGACGTATATTGTCATGCAAGTCGCAAGGGACTTTTTATCTAATGTCCTGTAACAGTCCACTCACCACCTGTGCAATAGGTAGTAGAAAAAGGAAAACCTTCATAGGTACTGCCGTGTTGATCCAGGGAACCACCGCTTACATCAGCCGACATATCGCGGGTTCCGACCTCTCCATGGCGCCTGTACAGCCTTTGCATGACTCATGGCATGTGGAAATGGCTGCTTCCTTGTAGGTCGGCGTGCGTTTCACCTAGTGCGCATGACTGGAAGCGACGTGTATGACGTCAACGCGTTTCGCCGATGGGCGTATCTCACTCAGCTTCGTCAGGACCAATGAGATTACTGCATTTCAGCTTCCTATTTATAGTGGGTTAAGACCCACCCACTTATGCAAATAATTAACTTGCAGTTATTCTCAATGGGAGAAAAACAGCTAAATACTTAGCACAACCGCTGGTCATTATTAAATTAAAAGGACAGGTGACTGGATATACCAAAGAGAGGAAAGGCTTGACAATTCCATCAATGCAAAAAGAAATAAAAATAATTAATTAAAAAATAAAAAATTACCACACATTCACCAGAAGATGGCAATATTAATGGAAGAATCTCCAAACCTGGTCATTAACCTCTTGCCGACCGCGCATAGCCGAATGACGGCTTCACCGCGGCCGGCCAGTTCTGAGTGGACGTCATATGACGTCCTCCCAGAACGCGCTCTCCTGCGCGCCCCAGGGGGCGCGCACCCGGCGATCTCCGTGATCACTGTGTCCTACGGACACAGCTGATCACGTGATGTGGTGAAAGGCCGATCCCACCGGCCTTTTACCACGTGATCAGCGGTGTCCAATGACACGCTGATCACAGGGAAATGCAAGTGCCGGTTCTCGGCTGCACTTTCCTCACGCTGTCAGATCGTGAGGAAAGTACTGTCGAGAACCGGCAGTTGTCAGAGCGGGGATCGGCACCGATCATCAGGGCACTGATGATCAGTGCCCTGATGATCGGTGCCCAGCAGTGACACCCGCAAGTTCCGCCCAGCAGTGCGCCCACTAGCCCCGCCCACCCGTTCCCAGCAGTGCCCCCACCTGTGCCCAGCAGTGCACCGACCTGTGCCACCTACCTGTGCCCAGAAGTGCCACCTACATGTGCCCAGCAGTGCCACCCACCTGTGCCCACCCACCTGTGCCCACCAGTGCCACCCACCTGTGCCTGCCCACCAGTGCCACCCACCAGTGCAGCCCAGCAGTGCTGCCAGTCAGTGCCCAGGGGTTGTGCCAGTCAGTGCCCAGAAGTGATGCCAGTCAGTGCCGTCTATCAGTACCCATCATCAGTGTCACCTATCAGTGCCGCCTATCAGTGCTGCATATCAGTGCCGCCTATCCGTGACCCCTAATTAGTGCTGTCTATCAGTGCCGCCTATCCGTGCCACCTCATTAGTACTGCCTATCAGTGCCCTTTAGTGCTGCCTATCAGTGCCGCCTATCAGTGCCCATCAGTGCCGCCTCATCAACGTAAATTAGTGAAGGAGAAAAAATACCTGTTTGAAAAATTTTATAAAAGAAACAAATAAACTTTTTTTTTTTTTTTTAAATTTTTTGCACTTTTTTAAATTTATAGCGCAAAAAGTAAAGTGCCCAGTGGCGATTAAATACCACCAAAAGAAAGCTCTATTTGTGAGAAAAAAATGATCAAAATTTCATATGGGTACAATGTTGCATGACCGCGCAATTGTCAATCAAAGTGCGGCAGCGCTGAAAGCTGAAAATTGGCCTGGTAAGGAAGGGGGTATAAGTGCCCGGTAGGCAAGTGGTTAAGTCAAAGGCATCTAGTCACAATAGTAATTACCACAAAACCACCACAAGATGGCGGCATTAATTAAAGAATCCCTCTGAGGGTTATTTTGCCAAAGATACCTAAACCACTTATTAATATACAACTATTTTCAAAGGAAAGGAGAATAATCAGCTCAATAATCAGTCCCCTTTCCGCTTCTAAATTTGTATTCAAATATATACCAACAGGCCATTAGATACTTCCCCTAACAAGAAAGGTTTATCTTAATGCTTTAGCGTATTGTCTAACCATTGGTGGGGATGAATTACTCGAAATCTCTGGCCAGTACCTGGTGATTGACATCTCTAGCTGCCAATGGCGGCTAGGGATTTTGTGCAGCCCTGCCGCCCTGTAGCAGTACTTCTGCTATAGGGCAGCAGGGAACTGGTTAAAGTGTTACTAAACCCACAACAGTACAATCAGTCTGTATATGCAGTAAATCATGCTTGTTATAATCCCTGTGGGACCTAAGGGGTTAAACCTCCGCATTGTGTAAAAAGGATGTTTGATCCTGACTTCTCTGATCCTCCCCTTCTTCCAGTGTCTCCCTCTTATCTACTGATAAGACATATGGTGTGTGCCTACTTGTTTGGCTGTAACTTTGTGGCCATCCAATAAACTGTTAAACAAAAAAAAAAAGAAGACATATAGCGTGGAGTCACTCTGCACATGCTCAGTTTATTGTGTATCACTAGAGCTTTCTTTTGGTGGTATTTAATCGCGGCTGGGTGTTTTATTTTTTGCATTATAAACAAAAAAATAGATAAAAAAAAAATGTTTTCATTGTTTCTATAAAGGTTTGCAATCTTTCTCCTTCACTAATGTGTGTTGATGAGGCTGCAGCGGTGGATGATGAGGTGGCAGTGGTGGGCATTGAGGAGACACTGATGAGGTGGTAGTGGTGGGTGTTGAGGCAGATGAGGTGGCAGTGGTGGGGGTTGAGGGAGATGAGGTGCCAGTGGTGGGCATTGAGGTGGCAGTGGTGTTGAGGCAGATGAGGTGGCAGTGGTGGGCATTGAGGCGGTACTGATGAGGTGGCAGTGGTGGGTATTGAGGTGGTACTGATGAGGTGGCAGTGGTGGGCATTGAGGCGGTACTGATGAGGTGGCAGTTGTGGGTGTTGAGGCAGATGAGGTGGCAGTGGTGGGCATTGAGGTGGTACTGATGAGGTGGCAGTGGTGGGCATTGAGGCGGTACTGATGAGGTGGCAGTTGTGGGTGTTGAGGCAGATGAGGTGGCAGTGGTGGGCATTGAGGTGGTACTGATGAGGTGGCAGTGGTGGGCGTTGAGGCAGATGAGGTGGCAGTGGTGGGTATTGAGGTGGTACTGATGAGGTGGCAGTGGTGGGCATTGAGGCGGTACTGATGAGGTGGCAGTTGTGGGTGTTGAGGCAGATGAGGTGGCAGTGGTGGGCATTGAGGTGGTACTGATGAGGTGGCAGTGGTAGGCGTTGAGGCAGATGAGGTGGCAGTTGTGGGCGTTGAGGCAGATGAGGTGGCAGTTGTGGGTGTTGAGGCGGCAGTGGTGGGCATTGAGGTGGTACTGATGAGGTGGCAGTGGTGGGCGTTGAGGCAGATGAGGTGGCAGTGGTGGGCATTGATGGGTACTGACGATCAGTGCCGATCTGGTCTGTGACAGTAGCTGGTTATCGGCAGTACTTTCCTCAGGCTGAGGCTGATAACCGGCAACTGTATTTACTCCGTGATCTGCTCTGTCATTGAACACAGCTGATCATGTGCTAAAAGGCAGCTGGGATTGGCCTTTTACCACATCACATGATCAGCTGTGGCCGTAGGACACAGCAATTGCTGGATGCGTGTTCTGGAAGGACGTCATATGACACCTTCCTAGATCTGGATACCCATCATATGACTATAGCACAGTTACCAAGTGGGTAAGGGCAGTAATGTCATCAGCTGCATTATGAGAATCTATGAGTTCATTATGTGCTCTTGCAAATTCCCCCCCCAAATCCATCTTGTTTTCTGTATGGTTTATTCTCTCACCAAGTACATCCACTTCTGATCTGGGTAACTATGGATAACATCTCGATGGAAGGAACCCCGCAGTAACACCAGCATGTCCTAAAAGTTTTGTCAGATACCAGCAATATATTCTCTAGTAGTCTCCTGAAGTATCCTTTAGTTTTTCTCACCTGCATACTGATGGAGACATCCGGGAGCTTTTACAGGACGATTAACTGAAGTACCTCTGTGTGAAGAGCGGCTGCTTCCTCTGCAGTGAGAGCCGGTAGATGAGCCACTGACTGAGGAGGTATGTGGTCTACTGCAGCCAGTGCCATCTTGGGACATCAGGGGCACAGAATTCTGTTAGTTTGCAGGGGGACCCCCTGGTTTCCTCTTACCCATTGTGTTCATGGGGTGTTTACAGTCCCCTGGATGAGAGTGGGGGTGTGCTTCCCCACGTTGCTGGGTATGGCTGTATACTGCTGTGTGCTCCAGGATCTTCCTCCAGCAGCCATCTTCTTGGCAGCCAGCCCCGCCCCCTAGGACTGCTATTATTTTGAACACAACTGTATAGAAGGACCTATAGATTGGCACCTGAAATCTGCATTGAATTCCCAGTTAGGGGTGACGGGCGGGAAGGCCGGAGACGTGGCGGGGCGGGAAGGCCGGAGGCGGGGCGGGGCGGGGAGGCGGGGCGGGGCGGGAAGGCCGGAGACGGGGCGGGGCGGGAAGGCCGGAGACGAGATCGCGTGAGACGGGACGGCGGGAGTTGGTATGGGAAGGGGGGAGACGGGAAGGCAGGAGATGTGATGAGAAGGGGGGAGATGGGAGGGGGACGCGATGGATAGAATGACACACACACAGCAATTAAATACAACAAACTTCAAGTTTATTTACAGAAAAAAAAAAAAGAAAACTAAAAGTTATTAGTTACAAATAAAAATGACATCACATAAGGAAATTCGGTTACTTCATAGTGTGCAAAGCTAAGAGCATCGTATAGGTCGGGTTCTCCCCCTCACAGCATGGCGAAACTAGGATCCAGCACGCACATCACGTGACCCGCGCCACAAGCCATCAAGGTGTCTGAGTGCAGACAAACCTCTAGTGAGAAATGGAGCCACGCCCACTGAGCCACCACCCATACCATCATCACCTACTTCACATACGTGACAAAAGTCTCCTCCTACGGCGCAATTGCGCCAAACACACTCAAACGTCTGTAACCGTCTTCTGCTTGTAACATTCAAAAAAACAACCGTCTTAACGCAACATGGCTTCCCGACTCCGCCGGGACACTGGCAGAGAACAGATGAGGCCGCTGGATCCAAAACGTCCAATCCCCACTCAGCTGTAAACATTACACAGATAAGCTAAGGCTTGAGCACAAGGAGGCGCTACTACATCGGCAGAGCTATACCATTACTAGGTGAAATGTATGACGCAATACACGCCTCCACCGGGGCCCACAGAGAAACCAATGTCCCGTCACCCAATGACACAACAGAGAAGATATGTGGGAGGGGCTGCAGCGTGAAGACGCCTCTCCATCTGGTTCATTCTCATGCATCACCCCTCCCCTCCACCAGGGGGCGCTGCTGATTGTGTCAGACAGTATCCTAACGTTTTCTTTGTGTAAACAGAAGGCAGAGCGGCTGCCACCATTCCCGGACACGTTGCCGGCAGAGTCCGGCGTTCCTAGCGGTGGATGTACAGGGTGAGGTATCTGCCAGCAGCTGGGAAGACCTCCATAAAGTGCGGGTTGGAGGCTCGGCAGCAGCACAGTGACAGCAGGACTCTGTGATTGCTAGGAGGACACTGTCACCGCCGTCATGTTTCCGTTCCGAGCGAAGAAGAATTTACTGAATGCTTCTTCGAGTAAACAGGTGAGTCGGCTCTGGTCATTCTAAAAGGGACAAATAAGGCGGGCGTTAGGGGAGGGACAATACCCACGTCAGATATCACCCACTTCCAAATTTACTGACCTCC
Organism: Staurois parvus; assembly: GCF_062004578.1. Lineage (NCBI taxonomy): Eukaryota > Metazoa > Chordata > Amphibia > Anura > Ranidae > Staurois > Staurois parvus. The sequence continues at coordinate 926,113 of NW_028318977.1, forward strand.
CACATTCACCGACCACACTCCTACTCCCTTCCCACATTCACCGACCACACTCCTACTCCCTTCCCACATTCACCGACCCCACCCCTACTCCCTTCCCACATTCACCGACCCCACCCCTACTCCCTTCCCAAATCCACTGACTACTCTTCCCAAAGTCAATGACCCCACTAACTCCCTTCTCTTCCAATTTTCTTTCCATACAAAATGGCCTCACCTAATCTTCCTTCACCGACCCCACCCCTACTCCCTTCCCACATTCACCGACCCCACCCCTACTCCCTTCCCACATTCACCGACCCCACCCCTACTCCCTTCCCACATTCACCGACCCCACCCCTACTCCCTTCCCACATTCACCGACCCCACCCCTACTCCCTTCCCACATTCACCGACCCCACCCCTACTCCCTTCCCACATTCACCGACCCCACCCCTACTCCCTTCCCACATTCACCGACCCCACCCCTACTCCCTTCCCACATTCACCGACCCCACCCCTACTCCCTTCCCACATTCACCGACCCCACCCCTACTCCCTTCCCACATTCACCGACCCCACCCCTACTCCCTTCCCAAATCCACTGACAACTCTTCCCAAAGTCAATGGCCCCGCCTACTCCCTTCTCTATGGATTCCAGTTCTCTTTCCATACTAAATGACCTCACCTAACCTTCCTTCATTCACTGACCCTGCCTACTCCCTTCCTGTAATTACTGACCCCGCCTACTCCCTTCCTGTAATTACTGACCCCGCCTACTCCCTTCCTGTAATTACTGACCCCGCCTACTCCCTTCCTGTAATTACTGACCCCGCCTACTCCCTTCCTGTAATTACTGACCCCGCCTACTCCCTTCTCATATTCATTGACCCCGCTTATTCCCTTCCCACGTTCACCGCCTCCACCTACTCCCCATATTCACTGATCCCTCTTATTGCCTTCCCACATTTACTGACCCCACCTACTTCCTTCCCACATTCACTGACTACTCTCTTCTCTGACCCCCACCTACTCTTCCCAAATTTAATGACCACGCCTACTCTCTTCTCTATGGATTCCAATTCTCTTTCCATACTTAATAACCTCACCTAATATTCCTTCCTTCATTCACTGACCACACCTACTCCCTTCCCATATTCACTGAGCTCTTTCCATTCTAATTGATTCTCTATCCATTCTAATTGACCTCACCTAATCTTACCCCCTTCCCACATTCACTGACCCCGCCTACCCCCTCCTTCCCACCTTCACTGACCCCGCCTACCCCCTCCTTCCCACCTTCACTGACCCCGCCTACCCCCTCCTTCCCACCTTCACTGACCCCGCCTACCCCCTCCTTCCCACCTTCACTGACCCCGCCTACCCCCTCCTTCCCACCTTCACTGACCCCGCCTACCCCCTCCTTCCCACCTTCACTGACCCCGCCTACCCCCCCCTTCCCACCTTCACTGACCCCGCCTACCCCCTCCTTCCCACCTTCACTGACCCCGCCTAACCCTTCCCAAAGGCTGCCAATTCTTTTCAAATTAACTGACCCCACCCACTTTTCTTTCCATTCACTGACCCCACCCAATTTTACCAATTCATCTACTACCCTCCCACATCCACTAACCCCACCTACTCCGTCCCCAGAAGTGATAATCAGGAAGACTATTTGCCACCTCCCAAATTATTTACTCTCCCAAATATCTGCAGGAAGGTGTCCCCGATTGTAGGATCCCCCCAGCTTTTGACAAAAGTGGGATTCTCTAAACTGAGTCGCACCTCACTGACAAACCCCAACTGCACCAACTCCGCCGCCAACTCCGGAATATTCTCATCTGTGGAGAGAAAAGAGAAGAGTCATACCTCAAACACCTGGTATGGAGTCATACAAAACCCTGCATTACCCCTCCCCTTCAAACCATCATACAATCACCACCAATCCTGCCCCACCCAACCATCATACTACAATCACATTTCTCCTGCACTCCAGAAACCCAGTCCCCAATCATCGGCCTACAATTACCCCTTGCCTTCCCCTTATATGCTACAGGCACCTCACCCCTCCTAATCTATCATACAACTTTCTCCCTATGATAAGCTCCAGAACCCCAACCATCATGCTACAATCACCCCTCCCTGAAGTTTAGGAGTCCCGACCCCCGAAGCCCTGGTATGACCAAACACTCCTTCTCCTGGAGTTCATAACCCTCATCACCCACATATATTATGCTACAATCACCCCCAAGTGTGCTCCAGAGTCGTTATAATAAAATGGACCTTAACCTGTTATAACAGTCCCTCCCCTATTCTCCAAAACCCCACCCCCAAATTGTAATCACATTAAAATCCCTCTCTGTACTCACTGGGTAACAAGTCACAGCTTAGATGTCGGTTCAGTTTGTCTTCCAGCTTCAGGAACAAAGTCAGCTGTGAACAGACAAGCGTCAGATTAAAAATCGAGGAAGGGACAGACCAATAGAAGAGAGGGAGGATGTGAAAAACCAACAGGAGGAGGAGCACAGAGACCAATAAAAGACAAGGAAGGAGGACACAAAAAAAAAAAAAGGAGAGGGGTTGACTCAGACCAATAAGGGAGAAGAGAGAAAACAGAAGAGAGGGGAGGACACAAACCAAGAGAAGAAAGGAGAGAAGGACACAAACCAAGAGAAGAAAGGAGAGAAGGACACAAACCAAGAGAAGAAAGGAGAGAAGGACACAAACCAAGAGAAGAAAGGAGAGGAGGACACAAACCAAGAGAAGAAAGGAGAGGAGGACACAAACCAAGAGAAGAAAGGAAAGAAGGACACAAACCAAGAGAAGAAAGGAAAGAAGGACACAAACCAAGAGAAGAAAGGAAAGAAGGACACAAACCAAGAGAAGAAAGGAGAGGACACAAACCAAGAGAAGAAAGGAAAGAAGGACACAAACCAAGAGAAGAAAGGAAAGAAGGACACAAACCAAGAGAAGAAAGGAGAGGACACAAACCAAGAGAAGAAAGGAGAGGACACAAACCAAGAGAAGAAAGGGGAGGAGGACACAGACCAAGAGAAGAAAGGGGAGGAGGACACAGACCAAGAGAAGAAAGGGGAGGAGGACACAAACCAAGAGAAGAAAGGGGAGGAGGACACAAACCAAGAGAAGAAAGGGGAGGAGGACACAAACCAAGAGAAGAAAGGGGAGGAGGACACAAACCAAGAGAAGAAAGGGGAGGAGGACACAAACCAAGAGAAGAAAGGGGAGGAGGACACAAACCAAGAGAAGAAAGGGGAGGAGGACACAAACCAAGAGAAGAAAGGGGAGGAGGACACAAACCATCAAAAGAGGAGGAGACCAACAAAAGAGAGGAGAGGACGACACAAACCAACAAAAGAAAGGAGGACAGAGACCAATAGAGGAGAGAGGAGGACACAAACCAACCGAAGAAAGGAGGAGGAGGACACAAACCAACAAAAGAGGAGAGGACCACACAAACCAACAATAGAAAGGAGGAGGACAGAGACCAATAGAGGAGAGAGGAGGAGGACACAAACCAACAGAAGAAAGGAGGAGGACACAAACCAACAGAAGAAAGGAGGAGGACACAAACCAACAGAAGAAGAGAGGAGGACACAAACCAACAAAAGAAAGGAGGAGGACACAAACCAACAAAAGAAAGGAGGAGGACACAAACCAACAAAAGAAAGGAGGAGGACACAAACCAACAAAAGAAAGGAGGAGGACACAAACCAACAAAAGAAAGGAGGAGGACACAAACCAACAAAAGAAAGGAGGAGGACACAAACCAACAAAAGAAAGGAGGAGGACACAAAACAACAAAAGAAAGGAGGAGGACACAAAACAACAAAAGAAAGGAGGAGGACACAAACCAACAAAAGAAAGGAGGAGGACACAAACCAAGAGAAGAAAGGAGGAGGACACAAACCAAGAGAAGAAAGGAGGAGGACACAAACCAAGAGAAGAAAGGAGGAGGACACAAACCAACAAAAGAAAGGAGGACACAAACCAATAGGAGGAAGGGTGAAGAGATGAATCCTGCTTATTTGAGGTGGAGACTGAGCCCTGGGTTCGGTTTTAGTGAGACAGAAACTGGAATTATGGGACGTGAGATACCAAGTGATGGGGAAAAGTGGAATACGAATCCAGGGGCATTCAGAGACATAATTTCTGAGTGTATAATACAGGAAAGCCATGGACACTAGCAAGGCAGGAGGTGCAAGGACATGGGGTGGGGAAGGTGTGAGGCTTTCTATGGTAGGGAAAGGGGGGAGGAACTGTATGGAAAAACCCAGAGGGGTGAAACTGATGGAGTGGGATAAGGAGGGCCTGAAGGGAATCCAGAGGGATTAGGTTGAGGCAGCAGGATAGGCAAGAAGCTATCTATGAAATGAAGAGCCCACAGAGGTGAATTGAGAGGTTTTTGCAGTAGATGGGGAGAGAGCACAGAGGAGAATTCTGGAATCTAGCTACACACAGCACATCCTGGTCCCTTACATGGTGCTTTGCCCCCTCATCCACTGTCTCGATGTTGCATTGCATCTGAACCACCTACAGTACAGAGAAATAGAATGTCAGCTCTGCAGACAGAGAAGGCAATAGACACATGAACAAGGCTTCTGAAGAACACACCTTCCGGGTTTCCACCTCTGCGGGCTCTGGTGTTGGGGTCTTCACTGATGGTGGAACCACTGGAGATTTTACCACCTCCTGCTGGGGCTGTTGAGGACGTGGCATCCCGAAGGCAGTGAGGGGGTAAATGCCATTCCTGGAGGTCGAGGAGATTGTAGAGAGAATCTGTGACCACATGACAGAGAACCAAACACGGCAACACCCCCATAACACGGCATATATGCCACACACATGCATAAAGAGAACATGCATTACACATACTGCAGATATAGATGCAGCTCCCACACAGCTGAATGTATCCCCTCCCCCACTGACCCATTGGTATGTACATGGAGCCTACCCACCACACATTCACACACACAGATGGTGTATCCCCTCCTTACCGGACATCCTCCAGGAACTTGTCTAATTCAAGCGCTGGAGACTGTGAGAATCTGAGGAAGAGAGGACACGGTCAGGACGGTGCAAACACATTATACAGAAATTTGCAAATTGTGACTTTAGTGTAACCAGATCGGGGATATTTATCAAGAAAATGAGCAAAACATTACACTACAAAAAAGGCAAAAATAAACCCATAAAGGACACCCGCTCCTACCAAGCACTTGACAGTTTTTATACTTCGTAGGGGGCGCTCTCCTCCATACAAATCATCATCTCTTCCTGGGGGGCACTGAACTCTCACAACACCAGCCCTTCCCAGGGGTGATAAACCCTCCCCCATACATATCTTCCAACCACTCACATCATCCGGACACCTTCACGGTCGGCGTGCGTTATCTCAGCCATGACTGCACTCATATCGCGGTTCTTGGTCATCTCTTCCAGAGCATTTTCTGGGATCATGTCTGCCGGTGGAAAGGAGAGACTGAGACAGGGATAAGCAGCAATAAAGGAGTACCACCTACACTACCAGGGATGGGGCATTCCATGTTATACAAGATGTCATCAAAAGTATGACTTACGCTGGTGTCCCACAATGCAGTGCGCGGCCAGTAATTTCAGAGACGGAACCTCGAACAGAGCCTGGTGGAAGAGCAGCTCAGGGGCAGTCGGGCGCTTACTGGGGTCCGTTTCCAAACACTTCTGAATGAATTCCTGCACCAGAAACAGGGTTAGCAGTGGCCTTTCAGCTGCACAACCACTCCCACCATCTCTGCACTGAGTCCCCCCTGCACTGCACATTCGCTCCCACCATCTCTGCACTGAGTCCCCCCTGCTCTGCACTAAGTCCCCCCTGCTCTGCACACCCGCTCCCACCATCTCTGCACTGAATCCCCCCTGCTCTGCACATTCGCTCCCACCATCTCTGCACTGAGTCCCCCCTGCTCTGCACACCCGCTCCCACCATCTCTGCACTGAGTCCCCCCTGCTCTGCACATTCGCTCCCACCATCTCTGCACTGAGTCCCCCCTGCTCTGCACATTCGCTCCCACCATCTCTGCACTGAGTCCCCCCTGCTCTGCACACCCGCTCCCACCATCTCTGCACTAAGTCCCCCCTGCTCTGCACACTCGCTCCCACCATCTCTGCACTGAGTCCCCCCTGCTCTGCACACTCGCTCCCACCATCTCTGCACTGAGTCCCCCCTGCTCTGCACACCCGCTCCCACCATCTCTGCACTGAGTCCCCCCTGCTCTGCACACTCGCTCCCACCATCTCTGCACTGATTCCCCCCTGCTCTGCACACTCGCTCCCACCATCTCTGCACTGAGTCCCCCCTGCTCTGCACACTCGCTCCCACCATCTCTGCACTGATTCCCCCCTGCTCTGCACACTCGCTCCCACCATCTCTGCACCGAGTCCCCCCTGCTCTGCACACTCGCTTCCACCATCCCTGCACCGAGTCCCCCCTGCTCTGCACTAAGTCCCCCCTGCTCTGCACACTCGCTCCCACCATCTCTGCACCGAGTCCCCCCTGCTCTGCACACTCGCTCCCACCATCTCTGCACTGAGTCCCCCCTGCTCTGCACATTCGCTCCCACCATCTCTGCACTGAGTCCCCCCTGCTCTGCACATTCGCTCCCACCATCCCTGCACTGAGTCCCCCCTGCTCTGCACACCAGCTCCCACTGTCCCTTCACTGAGTCCCCCCTGCTCTGCACATTTGCTCCCACCATCCCCGCATGGAGTCCCCCCTGCTCTGCACATTCGCTCCCACCATCTCTGCACGGAGTCCCCCCTGCTCTGCACACTCATTCCCACCATCTCTGCACTGATTCCCCCCTGCTCTGCACACCCACTCCCACCATCTCTGCACTGAGATCCCTGCTCTGCACACCCACTCCCAAAATCCCTGTGCCGAGTGCTCTGCTCTGCACACCCGCTCCCACCATCCCTGCACTCTGTTCTCTGCTCTGCACACCCACCATCATCTTCCTTGTACTGAGTTCCCTGCTCTGCACACCAGCTCTCACCATCGCTGTACTGAGTTTTCTGCTCTGCACACCCGCTCCCACCATCCCTGCACTCTGTTCTCTGCTCTGCACACCCATCATCTTCCCTGTACTGAGTTCCCTGCTCTGCACACCTGCTCCCCACCATCCCTACACCAAGTTCCCTGTTCTGCACACCCACTATCACCATCCCTTTGCAGAGTTTCTGTGCCTGTACACCTGCTACGCCCATTATTAGGGGCTTCCACTATCCCTCCTTGATTTATTTATTTTATATTATGGAGAATGGAAGAGTTGGAACACACCAAGGTGGGCATGAACACCCAAAGGAAAGCAGGGACAGTGTCAGAAGTATAGTGGAGGAGAACACAAGAGATGTAAGAAACCAGACCCTTGATAAAATGAAACTGGAGGGTAACATGAGCATGGTCCCATCTCACAGGGGGTCCCCCACATTATCCAATCTGCAGGCTCCCTAATATAGCCCCCCCCAGGCACTCACCCTCTGCAGCGGATCCTCCAGAAACTGGATAGCGTTATTTATGGCTTCCTGAGGGACATACGAGGACTCTCCATTTCCCTGGATCTCCAGGACCGCCATCTGTAGAAAACACACAAACACAGTCAAGATTAAAGCAATCAACTGATGTCAGACAGACCCTCCAAGCACAAGTGGCAGCTCCAGCAACGTAGACGGGTAAAGGTCAGGCCAAGGCAGGTAAACCGGTCAGGCCATGGAGATGTTCCGACGCAGAATACTTATTGAATTGCATATACCTAAAGAGAACCAGTCACAATGGACATATGCAAGCTCCCACTGCCAATTTTAAGGTGCATTCTTCCTTCACTACTTGTTGGAACACTGAGCCGGAATGATATTTTAGTTAATTCTAAACTGCATCCATTTCCAGGTCAATAGGTATTGAAAATTGGGGGGATACCTTGCACCTGTGTGGTCAATTTAGGTTCTCCTGCGCTTAAGCCGTCTCCTGTAATTTAGGAGCACCATCAATGCCAGGCAGAAGAATGCCGGGGTGGAGACCCACACACTGCAACAGACACAAGGGAGGGAAGGCTGCTCTATGGCAGGCAGGAAGACATTGTCATGCTGATCCGCTGTTCTGTTCCAACTAGACAATCATTGGCCAAGATTAATTTTAAAGAATGACATCGATTTTATAAAGGTTTTTAGTGTTCTCTTCACCGCCTGAATATGGACGCAACACGTCAGGGGTGGGAGGTCAGATACACTTCTACTGTTTTGACTTTTTTTTTCCTACAAATGTAGACCCGTGTGAGGACTGAGCTGTGTCTCAGTGCCCCTACAACTCCTCACCTCCAGTGCACACATCCCAAAGGAGTAGATGTCCACCGCCGTGGTCACATTGGTCACTTCTAGAAAAGAGATATTAGACATAGTTAGCACTTCACCCAGATTACACAGCAACAGGCAGTGTGTGCACAGCTCAGGGATGTCACTCACTGCGGCCCTGATAGAAGAACTGAAGGGGAGAAAGAATGATTGGATGCTAAGAGACAGCACAGAAAGTTCTTATTTCACATATTCGCCTAAAACTGGACACGGTGAGAATTAAACATGGAGGATTATGTGCAGTCATATAGGATTAGGAGCTGTGCCATCAGATATTACATTACGTGCATCAGACCACGGGTGGTCACACAGTATTAAACATGGCAGACCGTGTCTGTCCACACAGCATTTACCCAGATGGACCCTCATACCTCCATACTCCGGGGCGAAGAAATGTAGATTCTTCTGCTCCTCCCGGCAGGTCTTGACATGGTTGTTGATGGTGTCTGGAGCCACTGGAAAGAGAAGCCGGGTTATTACACATCCACACCCCAATCTCACCATCACTGGCCTTAATAAGAACGTAAAGTAATGTATACAACATTCAACACACAGCCAGAGCCTGACCGAGCACCCACCCCATCAGGAACATTCCTGAATGAAATGAAGTGCTGCTGTCAGCATATGGGAAAGCCTCATGAGACGGAGGAGAACGGCACCCTCTCTACATGGGACACAGAAGGCTCTAAAAGGTAATGCAATAATTGTCACAGTGGTCTACAGAACAGCTAACTACTGCAATACCAAGACTGGCCAGGGGAGACGCAATGCAGTCTCCGCTCTTCAGGAAAAACACCCAGAATGCACACCACGTGTCTGCTAACAGCATTAGACCACACAAGGCACTATTCCAGACCAGTATCCGATCCATTGCACAGATCTAATGCTGAGGGGCCCAGAGGAAGGGGCCCAAGGACACAGCTTTCTCTAATACCATTGTTACCCTGGTCTATGCTCTATTCTAGCCAGCATCTTCTACATCACATAGATCTAATGCTGAGGGGCCCAGAGGAAGGGGCCCCAAATACACAACTTTCTCTTATACCATTGTTACCCTGGTCTATGTTCCATGCTAGCCAATGTCTTCTACATCACACAGATCTAATGCTCAGGAGGCCAAGGACATGGTCTTCTCAATATCAGAACCTCTTCTGTGCTCGATCCTGGCCAGCATTTAATGCTGAGGGGACCAGAGGAAGGAATCCAAGGACACCGCTTTCTCCAATACCATTGTTACCCTGGTCTATGCTCCATTCTGACCAGCATCTACTACATCACATAGATCTAATGCTGAGGAGCCCAGAAGAAGGGGCCCCAAGCATACTGCTTTCTCGAATACCATTGTTACCCTGGTCTATGCTCCATTCTAGCCAGCATCTTCTACATCACATCTAATGCTGAGGAGGCCAAGGACATGGTCTTCTCAATACCAAAACCTCTTCTATGCTCGGTCCTGACCAACATCGAATACTGAGGGGACCAGAGGAAGGAATCCAAGGGAACGGCCTTCGTACCAACATTACCCTGGTCTATGCTCCATTCTAGCCAGCATCTACTACATCACATAGATCTAATTCTAAGGAGCCCAGAGGAAAAGGCCCCCAGGACATGGCTTTCTCGAATGCCAATATTACCCTGTTATATGCTCCATGCTGGCCAGCATCCTTTATATCACAAACATCGAATGCTAAGGGGCCCAGAGCTATGGTCTTCTGAAATACCAATGTTACCTTGTCCTATGCCCCATTCTGGCATCTTCTACATCACACAGATGTAATGCTAAGGGGCCCAGAGCCACGGTCTTCTCGAATACCAACAGATGTAATGCTAAGGGGCCCAGAGCCACGGTCTTCTCGAATACCAACAGATGTAATGCTAAGAGGGTTCAGAGGAAGGAATCCAGGGACAGAGCTTCTTTCAGAAGCAAATGTTAGCCTATTCTATGCTCAGTTCTGGCCTTCATCCTATATATCACACAGATGTAATGTTGAGGAGCCCAGGGATTGAGACTTATCTAATATTTAATGTTGCCTCATTCCATGCTCCATCCTGGTCAGTATCTTCTATCACACAGATCTAATGCTGAGGGGCCAGAGAAATAGGCTGACACAAATGAGCACACAGTGGTTGGAGGAGAAAAGGGTAAATGTCTTTGCATGGCCTAGTCAAAGCCCAGACTTAAACCCCATTGAAAACCTGTGGAATGACTTAAAGACTGCAGTCCACAAACGGTCACCATCAAATGTAACTGAACCTGATCAGTTCTGAAAAGAAGAGTGGGCAAATATTGCAGTCTGGATATGCAAAATTAGTAGAGACAACCCAACAGACTAAAGACTAGAATTAAAGCAAAAGATGGTTCAACAAAATACTGACAAGGGTGTGATCCTTTTACCGACTAAGTGATTCTGTTTATGAATTTTTCTTTTTTCCCTGACATGCAGGTGTTATATCTGTCACTTGGATGTTATAAGTTGAGTCAATACAGCTGGATAAAACCAAAAATATGTGTCTTCATTTCAGGCTGCAAAGCAACAAAATGTGATTCCTTTAAAGGGGCGCTGATTCTTTTCTATACAGTTGTGTTCAAAATAATAGCAGTCAGACATCACTAACCGGATCAATCACTGTTTTTGGTAGAAATGATATTTCTCCATGGCAAATAATTTCCTAGCAGGTGTAGTAGAGTAAATCCAACAGACCCAACAGTCATGACATGCATGCTGCTGATTCTGTGTCATCGAATCACTCATTGAAAGGGGCATGTTCAAAATAATAGCCGTGTGGAGTTCTATTAGTGAGGCCATTCATTCTTTGAAAACAGGTGGCAATTATTGCTCTTATTTAAGGAAGGAAGGCAGCAAATGTTGTACATGCTGGTTACAGTGCATTTCTCTCTGAAATTCTGAGGAAAATGGGTCGTTCCAGACATTGTTCAGAAGAACAGCGTACCTTGATTAAAAAGTTGATTGGAGAGGGGAAAACATATAAAGAAGTGCAGAAAATGATCGGCTGCTCAGCTAAAATGATCGCAAATGCTTTAAAATGGCAACCAAAACCTGAAAGACGTGGAAGAAAGCAAAAAACTACCATTGGAATGGATAGAAGAATAGCCAAAATGGCGCGGACTCAGCCAACAATCAGCTCCAGGAAGATGAAAGAAGGTGTAAAGTTCCCTGTGAGGACTGTTACAATTAGAAGACGCCGATGTGAAGCCAAGCTATCTGCAAGAAGCCCCCGCAAAGTCCCACTGTTGGAAAAAAGACGTGTGCTGAAGAGGTTACAATCTGCCAAAGAGCACATTGACCGGCCTAAAGAGAAATGGCGCAACATTTTGTGGACTGATGAAAGTAAGATTGTTCTTTTTGGGTCTAGTGGGCGGAGACAGTTTGTCAGACGACCCCCAAACACTGAATTCAAGCCACAGTACACTGTGAAGACAGTGAAGCATGGTGGTGCAAGCATCATGATATGGGGATGTTTCTCATACTACGGCGTTGGGCCTATTTATCGCATACCAGGGATCATGGATCAGTTTGAATACATCAGAATACTTGAAGAGGTCATGCTGCCTTATGCTGAAGAGGAAATGCCCTTGAAATGGGTGTTCCAACAAGACAACGACCCCAAACACACCAGTAAACGTGCAACATCTTGGTTCCAGACCAACAAGATGGACGTTATGGAGTGGCCAGCCCAATCCCCAGATCTTAATCCAATAGAAAACTTGTGGGGTGACATCAAAAATGCAGTTTCTGAGGCAAAACCAAGAAATAGAGAAGAACTGTGGAATGTAGTCCAATCATCCTGGGCTGGAATACCTGATCACAGGGGCCAGAAGTTGGGTGACTCCATGCAACACAGATGTACAGCAGTTCTCAGAAACAGTGCGACTACAACCAAATATTCATGAAGTCATTCAAAGGAAAGCAAAATCTTCAAACATTTCTCAGTTTATATAGTGAATGTTTGAGTTTGTAAAGAAGAATACAAACACTGCCATTTTTTTTGAACCGTCTAATATTCACTTTTCTTCAATTTGTTAGAGGAACAACACAAATTTGATCTATTTTTCTTCATGTTTTGATTTGGAATAGAATGTGTCGTGTTCCCAATGCATTTCTGTGGATGGAAATAAAAGCTATTGGAAGGATTTTGTGCTTCATTCACTTTTTTTAACACACTGCTATTATTTTGAACACAACTGTATGTACCTCCAGATGTAGAACTTACTAACTACACGCTCCTGCTGGCACAGGATGGAAGTCTCAGAGCTGTTGTTAAAGACGATCCTGGCCTATCAGACACTATTCTGGAAAGAATTATGAAAGATAAGTCACAAGATCACAAGGATGATGAGAGTGATTGCACCCAGAAACACTATTTCAGACATTATGACCACTGCCTGATAAACTGGATAATCCCATGGAAAAGGGAGATTCCTATTTTTTTATGTATATGTCTGGATGTACCTGAACTAGACAGGTCATCTTTTATCCACAGAGACTGAGAATAATTTATAGGATAGTTGACCATTTCCATTTTGTGTGACCAGAGCGGGTTCAGAGGGCCAGAAGGGGCTTTGTTGCATGGTGCAGTATTACAACTGAGATCTGCAGTAATGAGGTGATGCGTAATCTCTCCTAATTTATTACTATTGTCATCCAGCAACTGCACAGAGTGGCCTGAACAGCGGAGCCAAGCTGAAGGACCCTCAGTAAGGAGTTCCAAAACCTCAGCTATGTCCCAAATCACACAATGCTGGGCCTAGGAAGCCAACAGCAAGACATTGGGGAGTTCCAGGATTTAACCGTCTCCAGAGTGCAGCAACACAAAACAGAATCCTGTACACAACTACGGGGCTCGGTTTAATAGTTATAGTTACTTAGGAGCTGGAGGACAGCTCGTGTTATGAGTTCAGGTAGTGACCAGGGTAGACCTCAGGGTGCCTCTTACCTTCTACTCCTAAGAGTTGTCCTCAGACACCAAGTTAAAGCCCAACTACAGGTTTACTTTCATTTCAGAGCTCCAGTATAAGTAAGACAGAAAAGGAGAAATCCTAACAAAGAATCTATGAGAATTCTGTGTATATGTATTTATCTCGTCATCCATCAGGCTTTCCTTCCATTTCCTCTGCCAATATGCAGATAACCATCACTGAATCTGGGCAAGGCCTCTATAGTTCACAACAATCGGTATCGACTCATGTTGACGTTTTTTGGCCTGATCAAGCCAAAATCAAATATAGATTGTTAGCCTGTCTTCCAAACAATGCAGGAGTATGCGGCAATTCTTTGCTATATTCCAGGCTTTGCCCAGAATTATCCTTTACCTCTTAGGAAACCAGAATGGGTAGGGTAGTTGATGCCATCTCTCTGGCCTGTACCTGGACTCCTCAGATATTCCAGTCATGTGAGTGGCGAGTTGCAGTCAGCGAAGGATGTGGATTTCATTTTGCTCTGACCTTCCATTTTTATCACTAATTTCTATTTTGTAAACTGCATTACACTTTTTTCAACCTGCGCTCTCCTTTCCCAGCAATGGTCAACTTGGGTCGCCCGTTTCCCAGCAATGGTCAACTTGGGTCGCCCGTTTCCCAGCAATGGTCAACTTGGGTCGCCCGTTTCCCAGCAATGGTCAACTTGGGTCGCCCGTTTCCCAGCAATGGTCAACTTGGGTCGCCCGTTTCCCAACAATGGTCAACTTGGGTCGCCCGTTTCCCAACAATGGTCAACTTGGGTCGCCCGTTTCCCAACAATGGTCAACTTGGGTCGCCCGTTTCCCAACAATGGTCAACTTGGGTCGCCCGTTTCCCAACAATGGTCAACTTGGGTCGCCCGTTTCCCAACAATGGTCAACTTGGGTCGCCCGTTTCCCAACAATGGTCAACTTGGGTCGCCCGTTTCCCAACAATGGTCAACTTGGGTCGCCCGTTTCCCAACAATGGTCAACTTGGGTCGCCCGTTTCCCAACAATGGTCAACTTGGGTCGCCCGTTTCCCAACAATGGTCAACTTGGGTCGCCCGTTTCCCAACAATGGTCAACTTGGGTCGCCCGTTTCCCAACAATGGTCAACTTGGGTCGCCCGTTTCCCAACAATGGTCAACTTGGGTCGCCCGTTTCCCAACAATGGTCAACTTGGGTCGCCCGTTTCCCAACAATGGTCAACTTGGGTCGCCCGTTTCCCAACAATGGTCAACTTGGGTCGCCCTTTTCCCAACAATGGTCAACTTGGGTCGCCCTTTTCCCAACAATGGTCATCTTGGGTCGCCCTTTTCCCAACAATGGTCATCTTGGGTCGCCCTTTTCCCAACAATGGTCAACTTGGGTCGCCCTTTTCCCAACAATGGTCAACTTGGGTCGCCCTTTTCCAAACAATGGTCAACTTGGGTCGCCCTTTTCCAAACAATGGTCAACTTGGGTCGCCCTTTTCCAAACAATGGTCAACTTGGGTCGCCCTTTTCCAAACAATGGTCAACTTGGGTCGCCCTTTTCCCAACAATGGTCAACTTGGGTCGCCCTTTTCCCAACAATGGTCAACTTGGGTCGCCCTTTTCCCAACAATGGTCAACTTGGGTCGCCCTTTTCCCAACAATGGTCAACTTGGGTCGCCCGTTTCCCAACAATGGTCAACTTGAGTCGCCTTTTTCCCAACAATGGTCAATTTGGGTCGCCCCTTTCCCAACAATGGTCAACTTGAGTCGCCTTTTTCCCAACAATGGTCAATTTGGGTCGCCCCTTTCCCAACAATGGTCAATTTGGGTCGCCCCTTTCCCAACAATGGCTAGCTTGGGTTCTCTTTTCCCAGGAATGGCTAGCTTGGGTTCTCTTTTCCCAGGAATGGCTAGCTTGGGTTCTCTTTTCCCAGGAATGGCTAGCTTGGGTTCTCTTTTCCCAGGAATGGCTAGCTTGGGTTCTCTTTTCCCAGGAATGGTCAGCTTGGGTTCTCTTTTCCCAGGAATGGCTAGCTTGGGTTCCCTTTTGCCCAATAATGATCAGCTTGGGTTCCCTTTTGCCCAATAATGATCAGCTTGGGTTCCCTTTTGCCCAATAATGATCAGCTTGGGTTCCCTTTTGCCCAATAATGATCAGCTTGGGTTCCCTTTTGCCCAATAATGATCAGCTTGGGTTCCCTTTTGCCCAATAATGATCAGCTTGGGTTCCCTTTTGCCCAATAATGATCAGCTTGGGTTCCCTTTTGCCCAATAATGATCAGCTTGGGTTCCCTTTTGCCCAATAATGATCAGCTTGGGTTCCCTTTTGCCCAATAATGATCAGCTTGGGTTCCCTTTTGCCCAATAATGATCATCTTGGGATCCCTTTTGCCCAATAATGGTCAGCTTGGGTTCCCTTTTGCCCAATAATGGTCAGCTTGGGTTCCCTTTTGCCCAATAATGGTCAGCTTGGGTTCCCTTTTGCCCAATAATGGTCAGCTTGGGTTCCCTTTTGCCCAATAATGGTCAGCTTGGGATCTCCTTTGCAGTTAGGGGCCAACGTGGGTTCTCTTTTGCCAATAAGGGCAAACGCGGGTTCTCTTTTGCCAATAAGGGCCAACGCGGGTTCTCTTTCACCAATGAGGGCCAACGCGGGTTCTCTTTCGCCAATAAGGGCCAACGCGGGTTCTCTTTCGCCAATAAGGGCCAACGCGGGTTCTCTTTCGCCAATAAGGGCCAACGCGGGTTCTCTTTCGCCAATAAGGGCCAACGCGGGTTCTCTTTCGCCAATAAGGGCCAGCGCGGGTTCTCTTTCGCCAATAAGGGCCAGCGCGGGTTCTCTTTTGCCAATAAGGGCCAACGCGGGTTCTCTTTTGCCATCTTTTTCCTGATGGCAAAATTGTGTTCTCTTTTCCTAATAATGGTCATCGTCCAGAATCCTAATTGTCAAAAAGCCTTCAATTTTACATTTCATAAGTCTATAACAATTTAGTCTGAAAGATCAGGAAACCACTTGCTTATGAAACAGTCATTGGACATACACAATATGATCCAAGATGGAAACCCTCTTACCAAAGTACGTGTAACGAGACGATCCCAAACCAAGGCTGCGCTACTTTACCTTTATTAAAGCTCACCAAAATCACTACAATTATACTGTTAACTTCATTAGATCACTTTGTTACAATTATACATAAAACAGCTAAAACAATATAAGCAGGTTGGGGGATTTCCTGGATCCTAAATGGGCATACAACCCTCTACGAGGCAGATTCTATCCATCACTCGATGTTCAGACCAGCCACAGACATGAGACGGTACATGGAAGGCCTTCTGTTCTGTGCTACAAGAAGATCAAAACGCTCACTTTGACCATATGTGCAACTGCAAAAGTGCTCCCCCAGCCTGTGATTGGAGAAGCAGCAGAATGATGAGCTCATATCTGTCACTTTGCTCTTTCCTTCTATCAACATGTACTTTGTTAGAACTAGAGTTTAAGCTTTTTTGTTTGTTTTTTGTTATCCTGAACAGAAAATTTCTCTGCATGTGAGGTGAATACTATTTACTGGCTATGTACAGTGGGGATCGAAAGTTTGGGCACCCCAGCTAAAAATTTGTATTAATGTGCATAAAGAAGCCAAGGAAAGATGGAAAAATCTCCAAAAGGCATCAAATTACAGATTAGACATTCTTATAATATGTCAACAAAAGTTAGATTTTATTTCCATCATTTACACTTTCAAAATAACAGAAAACAAAAAAATGGCGTCTGCAAAAGTTTGGGCACCCTGCAGAGTTAATATCTTGTACTGCCCCCTTTGGCAAGTATCACAGCTTGTAAACGCTTTTTGTAGCCAGCCAAGAGTCTTTCAATTCTTGTTTGAGGTATCTTTGCCCATTCTTCCTTACAAAAGTCTTCCAGTTCTCTGAGATTTCTAAGCTGTCTGTCACGCACTGCTCTTTTAAGGTCTATCCATAGATTTTCAATTATGTTGAGGTCAGGAGATTGTGAAGGCCATGGCAAAACCTTCAGTTTACGCCTCTTGATGTAATCCCCCGTGGATTTCGAGGTGTGTTTAGGATCATTATCCATTTGTAGAAGCCATCCTCTCTTTAACTTCAGCTTTTTCACAGATGGCATCAAGTTACCATCCAAAATTTGCTGAAATTTTACTGAATCCATTTTTCCTTCTACTCGTGAGATGTTCCCTGTGCCACTGGCTGCAACACAACCCCAAAGCATGATTGATCCAACCCCATGCTTAACAGTTGGACAGAGGTTCTTTTCATTAAATTCTGTGCCCCTTCTTCTCCAAACGTACCTTTGCTCATTCCGGCCAAAAAGTTCAATTTTAACCTCATCGGTCCACAGAACTTGTTTCCAAAATGCATCAGACTTGTCTATATGTTCATTTGCAAAGTTCAAACGATGATTTTTGTGGTGAGGACGTAGAAGAGGTTTTCTTCTGAGGACTCTTCCATGAAGACCATATTTGTACAAGTATCTCTTTATAGTGGACTATTGTACCACAACTCCAGTGTCTGCCAGATCTTTCTGGAGGGATCGTGCAGTCAAACATGGGTTTTGAATTGTTTTTCTCACAATCCTGCGAGCTGTTCTGTCTGATATTTTTCTTGGTCTTCCAGATCTTGCTTTAACTTCCACTGTTCCTGACTGCCATTTCTTAATTACATTCCGAACAGAGGATATTGACATCTGAAAATGCTTTGCTATCTTCTTATAGCCTTCTCCAGCTTTGTGAGCGTCAACTATTTTCAGTTTCAGTTTTCTAGACAACTGCTTAGAAGAACCCATGGTGCTGATTGTTGGGGCAAAGTCAGATGAGTCTGGGCATTTAAAACCTTTGAGATTGACATCACCTGGTCTTCCCAGACGATGATTGAGAACAATCCATGACATTGGCAGGTCTCAGCTTGGCAAAGGGGGCAGTACAAGATATTAACTCTGCAGGGTGCCCAAACTTTTGCAGACGCCATTTTTTTGTTTTATGTTATTTTGAAAGTGTAAATGATGGAAATAAAATCTAACTTTTGTTGACATATTATAAGAATGTCTAATCTGTAATTTGATGCCTTTTGGAGATTTTTCCATCTTTCCTTGGCTTCTTTATGCACATTAATACAAATTTTTAGCTGGGGTGCCCAAACTTTCGATCCCCACTGTATATGCGCTAAAAACAGCAATTCCCAGTGCTGGAGAAACTATAGGAATTGTCTGGGAATATCCACTCCAATTTATTACCACAACATGGGTCACCCCAGAAGTCTGCAGAGGTCACAGAGGAGCTGCAGGCAATATGGTTGTTTGTTGCCAGTCGTCTCATGTTTATGGACAGTCTTGTTGTACTATGGCAGACGGCAGAGGAGAGTGCACGTATATTCCTGCATTATCATGGAGCCACAAGCAGAGCAGAAATATTCGTACCCCCGGCATGCTGGAGGTGGCCTGTGCATAGAGCCTGGACCCATCTCTACTTGCCATAATTCCCATCGAGCAACCAGTAAGCCTGGGTTTAACACAGTCACATGATCATCACATATCTATCTACCCCCCCCCCCGCCTCAAGCACAGAGCAGTCAATAAGCAAGCCGGTCACCCGCCCGCCCGCAGGAGGAGGGGCAGGAATGCAATGAAGATGAGAGGGAAGGAGAGAGAAGCCATCTATAAAAGGAACATGCACACAGCGGAGTGGGGAAGGGCTCCTACATGCTATGGAGCTAAGTACACCCAACATCTAGCGCACACCCCCGGGGACGGGAGCCCCGATTTGCCAAGCCGGGAGAGAACGTGAGGCAAGCACACCCACCGACCTCTGAGCTGCAGTCACTCATGTAACAAAGGTCTGCCGTGTCCCATAATCCCCTGGAAGGAGACGGCACGCCTTACATGGGTGAGTGCCACAGGCCGAACACAGAAACATGGCAACGACAGGAACACAGAGGCTGAAAATTCATCTCACCATTAGCAAAAATCCTATGAAAGACTGGTGTGGTACAGAGCAGCCGAAGCAGGAAATAAAACGAGACAAATCATGAGTGGATGGAAGGGCTGGGGGTGGGGGTGGGATACGTCATCGTTATACAAAGCTGCCAAACAGCGGCACGCCGCGCACACTCACACATGGATGTCATCAAACTTTGACAACCTCAGCCAATACTATCAGTTCAACAATCATCTCAGGACACGTCTCTGCAAACCACGAGCCCAGAGCGTATCTCTGGACCAACATTATGACATCCCATCTTCCCCCGTCACCTGATGTGTTCTCACACAAACACACACAACCGATGCTTTACTGGGGTGTCTCTAACTCACCCCCTGCACCCTCCAGCAATGCATCCGCTCATAAATCCTTCTCCCAATGTACTACAAACACCCGTTACCACAAAGCACTTTATGACACTTATACAAGAATCTCCTGGTTCTGCCAAAACAGTGGAGACACCCTACCATACTACACTCCCAACCCGCGTCACCCACTCATATTTCCCTACCAACTTGAGACACCCCGCCGCTCTATCCTCCCATTTCACACCATCCCATCCCTCTATACCACTCTCCCATCTCAGGTCATCCCACCATGCCATTACTACCCTCCCATCCCATGACTTCCCGCCATTAGCCTCCCATGACTTCCCACCATACCAGCCTCCCATCCCATGACTTCCCACCATACCAGCCTCCCATCCCATGACTTCCCACCATACCAGCCTCCCATCCCATGACTTCCCACCATACCAGCCTCCCATCCCACGACTTCCCACCATACCAGCCTCCCATCCCACGACTTCCCACCATACCAGCCTCCCATCCCACGACGTCCCACCATACCAGCCTCCCATCCCACGACGTCCCACCATACCAGCCTCCCATCCCACGACGTCCCACCATACTAGCCTCCCATCCCACGACTTCCCACCATACTAGCCTCCCATCCCACAACTTCCCACCATACTAGCCTCCCATCCCACGACTACCCACCATACTAGCCTCCCATCCCACGACTACCCACCATACTAGCCTCCCATCCCACGGCTTCCCACCATACCACCCTCCCATCCCATGGCTTCCCACCCTCCCATCCCATGACTTCCCGCCATTCGCCTCCCATGACTTCCCACCATACTAGCCTTCCATCCCATGACTTCCCACCATACTAGCCTCCCATCCCACGGCTTCCCACCATTCCAGCCTCCCATCCCACGGCTTCCCACCATACTAGCCTCCCATCCCATGACTTCCCACCATACTAGCCTTCCATCCCATGACTTCCCACCATACTAGCCTCCCATCCCATGACTTCCCGCCATTAGCCTCCCATGACTTCCCACCCTCCCATCCCATGACTTCCCACCATACCACCCTCCATCCCCATGACTTCCCACCATACCACCCTACCATCCCATGACTTCCCACCATACCACTCTCCCATAACTTCCCACCATACCACCCTCCCATAACTTTCCACCATACCACCCTCCCATCCCATAACTTCCCACCATACCACCCTCCCATCCCATCCCATGACATCCCCCCATACCACCCTCCCATCCCATGACATCCCCCCATACCACCCTCCCATCCCATGACATCCCCCCATACCACCCTCCCATCCCATGACATCCCCCCATACCACCCTCCCATCCCATGACATCCCCCCATACCACCCTCCAATCCCATGACATCCCCCCATACCACCCTCCCATCCCATGACATCCCCCCATACCACCCTCCCATCCCATGACATCCCCCCATACCACCCTCCCATCCCATGACATCCCCCCATACCACCCTCCCATCCCATGACATCCCCCCATACCAGTCTCCCATCCCATGACATCCCACCATACCAGCCTCCCATCCCATGACATCCCACCATACTACCCTCCATCCCATTATATCCCACCCCATCATACTACCCTCCTAACCCATGACATCCCCCCATACTACCTTCCCACCCCATGACATCCCAACACTACCCTGCAAATCCCACCATACCATAATATCCCACCACCACCCTCCCATCCCACGACTTCCCACCATACTACCCTCCATCTCATCATACTACCATCCCATGACATCCCATTAAACTACCTTCCTAACCCATGACATCCCACCATACTACCCTCCCAACGATGACATCTTGTCTCCACCCTCTTATCCCATGACATTCCGCCATACTACCCTCCAATCCCATGGCATTCTGTTCGTGACAGATCCAACTGGGACACGGTCTTTTTGAGGGGACTGCAGGCTAGCCCCTTCCCTACTGACTATGGGCCCTGGCGTTTCAGGGGGTTCTATTCGATGGGAATAGTTTTACTACAGATTCAAGTACGTCTCCCCAAAACACACAGACTCTGAGAAAAGGAGGACCCGGATAAAGATTTGGGGTCTCTGTGCCCAAACCAGCATCGACTGCTTCAAACCCCCTCCTAGACTCGGAGCGGAGGTTAATATAATTGGCTCCAAACAACCTGATGCTGAGGTTTCTTGCTGTAATCTGTTTACTAAGGTGTTATGTGTTCACTGTTGTGTCTTTGTCCCATTGTTAATTGAGCCATCTATGGTTTCTGTCTGTTTGCTGGTCCTCCTGTACTATTTGTTTTTTATTGTTCATGTGGGGACTGGCCCTATTTTTGAAGTGTATAAAAACCTGTATTTCTGTTCAATAAAGAGTTCCAATTTCCATCTAAACTAGTGTCTAATTCTTGAGTGTAATGCCCAGCTATAATACCTTGCTCCTTTATCCCAGCAGCAAGGAAGCAGTTTTCAGATGGAAGCACCCAGGTGGTCCGTCACACGGCCATACTACCCTTACATCCCCATATACTAACCTCCCACCCAGGCCCGGACTAACTATAGGGCACCTGGGCATTTGCGGCCTTTTGACTGGGCTGCACAGTGGGAGGTAAGTGACAACCACAGTCTGGACAGGGCTCACACAGACAGCAGTCATCGCTCACCTCCTGCTATGCCTAAAGCAGGGCTGGCAGGAGGTGCAGCAGAGAAGGCTCCAGTGACGAGCAGGAAGCTCCTGCAGTGGACACACCTCCCAGGCCAGCCGCTACAGATACAGCAGCATTGAAGGGACAACAGCGGCCTCTCTCCTACACTGGCCAGCACACTATGACAGCTGCACAGGGGAGGAGAGGGCCATCACTCTCTGGGAGGAAGGTGAGCACACTGAACCCTACACTGATCCAGTTACAGCCAAAAAGTCCCATTCTGTAGCGGCAGTGAGGGGGTGAATTGGGCTGTCTCTTTGCTGGATTGGGATGTCTGCTTAATGTATAGGGGGCACTGTGATTAGAGAGAAAAGGGGGGGGGGGCATGACAGCAAGGGGCACTGTGATAGGGGGCTGTGATTGCTAGGGGCACTGTGATATAAATGGGAATGCACTGTAATCAATACAATGCCCCTTTACTGACATTTTTTGACATTACAGCGCAGAGGACCGGCGTGAATATTCTGTCACCAACTGCCCCCGCGAATTCTTGAAAAAATTGGCCGTTCGGTCTAAAATGGCCAGGCGTTTTTTGTCCGAGTCCGGGCCTACTTCCATCCCGGCATTCTACCCTCCCATCCCACGACATCCCGCCATTCTACCCTCCCATCCCGCCATTCTACCCTCCCATCCCACCATTCTACCCTCCCATCCCACGACATCCCGCCATTCTACCCTCCCATCCCACGACATCCCGCCATTCTACCCTCCCATCCCACGACATCCCGCCATTCTACCCTCCCATCCCACGACATCCCGCCATTCTACCCTCCCATCCCACGACATTCCGCCATTCTACCCTCCCATCCCACGACATCCCGCCATTCTACCCTCCCATCCCACGACATCCCGCCATTCTACCCTCCCATCCCACGACATCCCCCCATTCTACCCTCCCATCCCACGACATCCCGCCATTCTACCCTCCCATCCCACGACATCCCGCCATTCTACCCTCCCATCCCACGACATCCTGCCATTCTACCCTCCCATCCCACGACATCCCGCCATTCTACCCTCCCATCCCACAACATCCCGCCATTCAACCCTCCCATCCCACGACATCCCGCCATTCTACCCTCCCATCCCACATCATCCCGCCTTATTACCCCTCCCATCCCACATCATCCCGCCATATTACCCTCCCATCCCACATCATCCCACCATACTACCCTCCCATCCCACCATACTACCCTCCCATCCCACCATACTACCCTCCCATCCCCCATCATCCCACCATACATACTCCCTTCCATCCCATGAAGCCCCACCATATTACAAAAACCTCTCAATCTCCAGTACTACTCTCCCATTTTGCAAAACCCAGCCACACTATCTTTCCATGCCATGGCAACCCACCACACTACCTCACCACCCTGCCATTCCCCAACACTGCCACACTTCCCTCCCATCTGGTGACAACCAGTTACACTACCTTACCATATGGCAACATCCAGCATGATTACACTGCCAATCTATGGCACTCAACTGTACTACCCTCCCATCTTACACTCTCCCATAGTACCCTTGAGTCACAAAACAATACCATTTTAAAGCCTGGTACACACTACCCAATAGTAATGCAAACCAAAAAATACATTGTATCCTCAACTCCCAAATATGAATGTTGCACCAGTTACTACGATAACCAACAAGAGAACACCCTCTGACCTTACAGAGTCCCCCCATCCCAAAATCCCATTACACCTTCTGACCTCACAGCTGCCTCACTACCCCCAATTATCACACAGCTTCACCCCATTATACCTACAGGGGATATAAAAAGTCTACACACCCCTGTTAAAATGTCAGGTTTCTGTGATGTAAAAAAAATGACAAAGATAAATCATTTCAGAACTTTTTTCCACCTTTTATGTACCCTATAAACTGTACAACTCCATTGATAAACTGAAATCTTTTAGATGGAGGGAAGTAAAAATGAAAAACTAAAATATGGTTGCATAAGTGTGCACACCCTTACACTAATCCTTTGTTGAAGCACCTTTTGATGCGATTCCAGCACTCAGTCTTTGGGGGGGGAGTCTATCAGCATGGCACATCTTGACTTGGCAATATTTGCCCACTCTTCCTTGCAAGAACACTCCAAATCTGTCAGATGGTGAGGGCGCCTCCTGTGCACAGCCCTCTTCAGATCACCCCACAGATTTTCCATCGGATTCAGGTCTGGGCTCTGGCTGGGCCATTCCAAAACTTTCATCTTCTTCTGGTGAAGCCATTCCTTTGTTGATTTGGATGTATGCTTTGTTTCGTTGTCATGCTGAAAGATTAAGTTCCTCTTCATGTTCAGCTCTCTAGCAGAAGCCTGAAGATTTTGTGCCAATATTGACTGGTATTTGGAACTGTTCATAATCCCCTCTACCTTGACTAAGGCCCCAGTTCCAGCTGAAGAAACACAGCCCCAAAGCATGATGCTGCCACCACCATGCTTCACGATGGGTATGGCGTTCTTTTGGTGATGTGCAGTGTTGTTTTTGCACCAAACATATCTTTTGGAATGATGGCCAAAAAGTCCAACCTTGGTTTCATCAGACCAGAACACATTTTCCCACATGCTTTTGGGAGACTTCAGATGTGTTTTTGCAAAATTTATCCAAACTTGGATGTTTTTCTTTGTAAGAAAAGGACTCAGTCTTGCCACTCTACCCCATAGCCCAGACATATGAAGAACATGGGAGATTGTTGTCACATGTACCACACAGCCAGGACTTGCCAGGTATTCCTGCAGCTCCTTTAATGTTGCTGTAGGCCTCTTGGCAGCCTCCCAGACCAGTTTTCTTCTTGTCTTTTCATCCATTTTGGAGGGACGTCCAGTTCTTGGTGATGTCACGGTTGTGCCATATTTTCTCCACTTGATGACTGTCTTCACTGCGTTCCATGGTATATCTAATGCCTTGGAAATTCTTTTTTTTTTACCATTCTCCTGACTGATACCTTTTACCAATGAGATCCCTCCGATGCTTTGGAAGCCCTCTGCGGACCATGGCTTCTGCTGTAGGATACGACTAAGAAAATGTCAGGAAAGACCTAGAACAGCTGAACTTTATTTGGTGTTAATCAGAGGCCCTTTAAATGACAGGTGTGTACTGACTCCTATTTACCATGATTTTGAATGTGATTGCTTAATTCTGAACACAGCTACATCCCCACTTGTAAGAGGGTGTGCACACTTATGCAACCACATTATTTTTTTTTTTTTGTTTACTTCCCCTCTCTAAAATATTTCAGTTTGTTTTTCAAATGCGTTGTACAGTTTATAGGTCACATTAAAAAGTGGAAAAAGTTCTGAAATAATTTATCTTTGTCTCATTTTTTTACATCACAGAAACCTGACATTTTAACAGGGGTGTGTAGACTTTTTATATCCACTGTAAACAAAACCCACAAACACACCACCCATCCAATCCAGAAGACCAACATCCATCCACACTAGCCTAAACTGGAAGCCTACATGACAGCAAATACACAAACCCAATGAGAGCTTGGGGGAAATATACAGTGGCACATCCTGCCAGTGATCCCTAGACCTTACTGCCCAGGCCCGGTAATGCTTCCCCCCTGCACACCACAGCCTACCTACTGCAAATATATCAGGAAGAGTCAGGACATTGTCTGTATGAAAAACATCAGGAGGGGGCACGGGACAAACACAATAAAATGAGGGATGCGGGCACAGTGCGTGAGAAAAGACCAAAGAGGACGCTGGGAGCCCGGGCCCTTACCAGATCCAATTTTGATGAGTCCGTTGTGCTGAATGAAGATGGTGTCACAGGTGAGGTTTCCATGGATAATGGGGGGGTCACACGAATGTAGATAACTGTAGGGAAACAGATGGGTCAGCCAAGAGAAGGATCCATCAGCAGCAGCTCAATGACAATTGAAGGGGTTTAGTTCAGTTATACTTCAACCCCAAGCAACCCACATTTACAGCCAGCCAGGGTCAGAAAGTGGCATCAGCTGCCTTCAAAGAGGCCCCAAAACCTAAAAAACATTGGTTCAGTCTGGTGCTGCTTTATCCAACTTGTTGTCCCCTTTTTATTGGCCATTTAATGTGATGGACAAGTTCAGTTCACTGACCAATGATATGTGAGAGGGGGTGGGTCCAAGAACCAACATACCAGAGGGAGTCGCATTTTGCATAAAATCTCCTTGGCCTTTAACCACTTGCCAGCCACTGTAGATATACGGCAGCAGGGCGGCACTCGCAGGCAAAACCACGTTTTAAAACGTGTGTTTTGTAAACAAATAGGGGGCGCGCGCGAGGCACGCCGCCGCCCAATTTGTCCCGTCGATCACCGCCGCAGATGTGAGTCGCCGGGTCACAGCCGGTCCTTAGCGGCTGTTTCCCGGCGATCGGCGGCAAACAGTGACAGAGAGCACAGCTGCAGTAGCTGTGCTGTCTGTCACTTCCCTGTCAGCTCGAGGATGAGCTGATCAAGAAAGAACAGTTTCTCTTTCTCGATCAGCCTTGTCCCGCCCAGTACACACCCCCGCCCCCTAGTAAAACACTCCCCCTCACTCCTATAACCCTTCCCTGCTAAATAAAGTTAACCCCTTCCTCCCCAGTGCCATTAGTACAGTGTCAGTGCTTTTTTTTTTTTGCACTGATCACTGTATTAGTGTTTTTGGGGATGTCAGTGACCCCAAGTCAGTACCCCCCAATGTCAGAATGTCCGCCGCAGTCCCGCCATAAGTCGCTGGTCGCTGCCATAAGTCCCTGATCGCCGCCATAATTCGCTGATCGCCGCCATTATTAGTATAAAAAAAAAAAACCTAAAAATCCCAGTATCATTCCCGCCATTTGTAAACGCTATAACTTTCACGTAAACCAATTAATTTACACGTATTGGGTTTTTTTTTGTAGCAAAGACATGTCGCAGAATGCATTTTGGCAGAAATTTATGACTAAATTTGATTTTTGCAATTTTTTTTTTTACTGGACATGTTTTATAGCAAAAAGTCCAAACTATTGTTTTTTTTTCCTCAAAATTGTCAGCCTTTTTTCTTATAGCGCAAAAAATAAAAACCGCACAGGCAATCAAATACCACCAAAAGAAAGCTCAATTTGTGGGGAAAAAAAGGATGTAAATTTCATTTATGTACCATATTGCATGACCGCGCAATTGTCCGTTAAACTAGCGCAGCGCTGTATAGCAGAAAAATGGTGTAAATTGCAGTATTTATACCATAGTTTGTAGACGCTATAACTTCCACACAAAGCAATCAATATACACTTATTGGGATTTTATTTACCAAAAACATGGAGCAGAATACATTTTGGCCTAAATTTATGACTAACTTTGAGTTTACTATATATTTTTTATAGCTGAAAGTAAAAAATATTGTTTTTCTTCAAAGTTTTTGGCCTTTTTTTGTTTATAGCGTGAAAAATAAAAAGCGCACAGGTGATCAAATACCACCGAAAGAAAGCTCTATTTGTGTGAAAAAAAGGACGTAAATTTGGTTTGGGTGCAGCATTGCATGACCGTGCAATTATCAGTTGAATTAGTGCAGCGCCGAGTAGCAAAAAGAGGCGTGGTCATTAAGGGGGGTAAATCCTCTGGAGCTCAAGTGGTTAAGGCTTCGGGGCACTTGTGAAGAAAACGGATACCACCTTCAGTCACCAGGTTGCTGTATGTGGATTAGCTTCTGAATTAACAAACATTTCATACATAACACACAATACCTAGAGCACCACGGGGTATCTAAAGAGGACAGAAGCTTCCTGCTGAAGGCTTGTTGAATATAATAATAAACCTCATACTGAGCCACACAGAGGGAGGATGAGGAGTCACCGCTCTGACCCGTTAACTTGTGTGTCTAAAATCATCTTCAGCTATTGAGCTCTGTAAGCAACAAGCTTTATACAGAAAGAAAAAAAAAAAAAAACAGAAAATGGAGGAGCACAGAACACGGCTTTCTGGCAACAGACTTCGTTAGGTTATATTACATATCTTGAGCTAAAAAAATATTTTCAAAAATGTGTACATTGCTGCCTTTAGGTGCAAAAAAAGGTCAGTGATTGGCAACCTTCCTGCAGAATATGTTAACTGCAGATTTTCACAAGATATCAGCTTCCACCTCTCTGATGTTCTATTATTATTATTATACAGTAATTATAAAGCGCCAGTTTGCTCAGCACTGTACATTACAATGGGAGACAGAACATGCGACAGTACAATAACAATACAATGCAATACACGAGGGGTTCAAGGGCCCTGCTCCTTGGAGCTTCCAATCTAGGAGGGAGGGGATAGTGGTACAGGAGGAAATAGCTGTGGGGGATGGAGTGGTAGGAGGAGTGGAGGTGGTTGGGAATTAGCAGGGGGTGGGGTAGGCTTCCCTGAAGAGGTGGGTTTTCAGGGTGCGCCTAAAGGAGAGGAGCATGGTAATCCTTGTGATCTGTACAGTACATAGGAGCAGTAGGGTAGATGGTGGTAGATTTGGGGATCAATGTTGAGAGACAGTAAGGTACACAGCGGTGCATCCAGATATCAGTGTAGAAGAGCAGTAGCGTAGACTGTGGCAGATCGAGAGGTCAGTGTTGAGAAGCAGTAGGGTAGACAGAGGTAGGTGCTGTGATCAATGTAAAGGCGCAGTGGGGTAGATAGAGGTGGATCTGTGGATCAGGGTTGAGGAGCAGTAGGGTAGACTATGGTAGATCCAGAGATCAGTGTACAGGAGCAGTAGCGTAGACCATGGTAGATCCAGAGATCAGTGTACAGGAGCAAAAGAGTAGACCATGGCATTTCCAGAGATCAGTGTACAGGAGCAGTAGAATAGACCATGGTAGATCCAGAGATCAGTGTACAGTAGCAGTAGAGCAGACCATGGTAGATCCAGAGATCAGTGTACAGTAGCAGTAGAGCAGACCATGGTAGATCCAGAGATCAGTGTACAGGAGCAATAGGGTAGACCATGGTAGATCCAGAGATCAGTGTACAGGAGCAGTAGAGTAGACCATGGTAGATCCAGAGATCAGTGTACAGGAGCAGTAGAGTAGACCATGGTAGATCCAGAGATCAGTGTACAGGAGCAGTAGAGTAGACCATGGTAGATCCAGAGATCAGTGTACAGGAGCAGTAGAGTAGACCATGGTAGATCCAGAGATCAGTGTACAGGAGCAGTAGAGCAGACCATGGTAGATCCAGAGATCAGTGTACAGGAGCAGTAGAGCAGACCATGGTAGATCCAGAGATCAGTGTACAGGAGCAATAGAGTAGACCATGGTAGATCCAGAGATCAGTGTACAGGAGCAATAGAGTAGCCCATGGCAGATCCAGAGATCAGTGTACAGGAGCAATAGAGTAGACCATGGTAGATCCAGAGATCAGTGTACAGGAGCAGGATAGAATGTGGTAGATCATGGTACAGGAGCAATAATGTAGATGGTGGTAGATCCTGGGATCAGTGTACACAAGCTATTGGGTAGATTTGGGATCAGGGTAAAGGAACAATAAAGAAAACTTAGGTAGATCTGGGGGTTCAGTGTACACGGTGCAGTAGGGTAGATGACAGTAGATCTGGAAATCAGTATGTGGAGCCACTAGGGTAGACAGTGGTAATTTAGGAATCATGGTATAGGAGCAGTAGATGGTGGTAGATTCAGGAATCAGTGTACAGAAGCAGTAGGATAGATGGTGGTAAATCCGGGGATCAGGGCAGAGGAGCAGTAGCGTTGACTGTGGTAAATCAGGATAAAGGAGCAATAATGTAGAAGATGGTAGATCTTGGGATCAGTGTACAAGAGCAATAAGGTAGACAGAGATAGATCTGGCATCAGGGTACAGGAGCAGAAGACAGTGGCAGATCCAGGATCATGACACAGGAGCAGTAGGGTAGATGGTGGTAGACCCGGGAATCAGTGTATAGCAGCAGTAGGGTACACATTACTATATCAGGGATCAGTGAACAAGAACAGTAGGGCAGACATTGGTAGACCTGGGGATCAGTATACGGTAGGATATCAGTGTTGAGAGTAACAGACCCAGAGATCAGGGCACAGGAGCAGAAGGGTAGATGACGGTAGATGCTGGAATCCGTGCACTGGGGCAATATGGCAGACACTGGCAGACCCGGGGATCAGTGCACAGGGAAAATAGGGTAGACAGTGGTACATAAGGTATTAGTGTAAAGGAGTAATAGGGTAGATAATGGCTAATCAGAGATCACTGCACAGAGGCAGATGTGGCAGATCCTCAGATCAGTGTACAGGAGCAGTAGGGTAGCTGATGATAGATCCGGAGAGCAGTAGGGTACATATTGGTAGAACAGGGATCAGTGTACAGGAGCAGTAGGGTAGCTGATGATAGATCCGGAGAGCAGTAGGGTACATATTGGTAGATCAGGGATCAATGTACAGGAGCAGCAGGTACAAAAGGTAGATCAGGGATCAGTGGAGCAGTAGGGTACACATTGGTAGATCAGGGATCAATGTACAGGAGCAGTAGGGTAGATGATGATAGATCCGGAGAGCAGTAGGGTACACATTGGTAGATCAGGGATCAGTGTACAGGAGAAGCAGGTACAAAAGGTAGATCAGGGATCAGTGGAGCAGTAGTGTACACATTGGTAGATCAGGGATCAATGTGCAGGAGCAGACAGTCAGATGATAGGACTGTATATAGTACATTACACAGTCTGTACATCCATAACATTGTCTCCAATGGGGCCACTGCAGCTTTCCACTCATTACTAGACATTGGTGAGGTACTTACCTAAGCGCAGATAGGATCTGGGTGCACCATCTCTTCCACGCCTGCAACGAGAAAACACACCACAATATGTACTGCAGTAGCAGACTGTATTAGCTCTAGGGGTGCAGTTAGTGTAGAGGAGACGGTGTACGGTGGATTAAAATGGGAAAAGGCCAGGGTGCCACATAGAGAAGTCAGGGAGTCAGTGCAGAGGTTAGAAGAAAAATGCAGGGAGAGTTCAGAAGTCAGAGAAAGGAAGCCGGGACAGAGCACAAGGGTCAGAGAAAGGAAGCCGGGACAGCGTACAACGGTTAGAGAAAGGAAGCCGGGACAGCGTACAACGGTTAGAGAAAGGAAGCCGGGACAGAGTACAACGGTTAGAGAAAGGAAGCCGGGACAGCGTACAACGGTTAGAGAAAGGAAGCCGGGACAGCGTACAACGGTTAGAGAAAGGAAGCCGGGACAGCGTACAACGGTTAGAGAAAGGAAGCCGGGACAGCGTACAACGGTTAGAGAAAGGAAGCCGGGACAGAGTACAACGGTTAGAAAAAGGAAGCCGGGACAGCGTACAACGGTTAGAGAAAGGAAGCCGGGACAGAGTACAATGGTCAGAGAAAGGAAGCCGGGACAGAGTACAATGGATGCAGAAAGGAAGCCGGGACAGAGTACAATGGATGCAGAAAGGAAGCCGGGACAGAGTACAATGGATGTAGAAAGGAAGCCGGGACAGAGTACAACGGTTAGAGAAAGGAAGCCGGGACAGAGTACAACGGTTAGAGAAAGGAAGCCGGGACAGAGTACAACGGTTAGAGAAAGGAAGCCGGGACAGCGTACAACGGTCAGAGAAAGGAAGCCGGGACATCGTACAACGGTTAGAGAAAGGAAGCCGGGACAGAGTACAACGGTTAGAAAAAGGAAGCCGGGACAGCGTACAACGGTTAGAGAAAGGAAGCCGGGACAGAGTACAACGGTTAGAGAAAGGAAGCCGGGACAGAGTACAATGGATGCAGAAAGGAAGCCGGGACAGAGTACAACGGTTAGAGAAAGGAAGCCGAGACAGAGTACAACGGTCAGAGAAAGGAAGCCGGGACAGAGTACAACGGTTAGAGAAAGGAAGCCGGGACAGAGTACAACGGTCAGAGAAAGGAAGCCGGGACAGAGTACAATGGATGTAGAAAGGAAGCCGGGACAGAGTACAATGGTCAGAGAAAGGAAGCCGGGACAGAGTACAATGGATGTAGAAAGGAAGCCGGGACAGAGTACAATGGATGTAGAAAGGAAGCCGGGACAGAGTACAAATGTTAGAGAAAGGAAGCCGGGACAGAGTACAACAGTCAGAGAAATGAAGCCGGGACAGAGTACAACAGTCAGAGAAATGAAGCCGGGACAGACTACAATGGTTAAAGAAGAGAAGCAGAAAGTCAGTGTAGAGGTTAGACTAGAAAGACAGGGAGAGAGCACAGGGGTTGCAACAAGAGAGGCAAGGAGAGAGTGCAGAGGTTATCAGAAAGAAGAATGGACAGAGTGCCGAGGTGAGGGGTGGAAAGGACAGAGCAGAGTGATGGGGATAGGTTACAGGTGTAAGAGGCAAGAACAGATTGTGATAGAAGGAAGATAATTGGGGTGTTTAAAAGAAACAGTATACTGCAAAGAAACAAGGCTGGGGTAGAAATGATCAGGAGGACAAAGGTAGTGTGCACCCTGGAGAGGAGAGACAAGGATAGCATGCAGAATGTACAGGAGATAGAAGGGAACTGGATGTCATCTAGAGGAGAAGCATTGGACAGGATGGTGTGTACAGAAACAGGCAGCAAAGGTACGCGATGTAGAGGAAAAGATTGGGGTGCATTCTACATAAATATTGGACAGAATGAAGTGTGTAGAGACAACAGGCAGAGGAATACACATGACAAAAATCGGGCCGAGGACAAGTATTGGACAGTATGGAGTATGTTGGGAAGGCAAGAAGAGATGGGACATGACATAAGAGGACACAGTTGGTTTGTATCATATGGACGTATTGGACAGGATGGAGAGTGTAGACCAGGGGTCTCCAAACTATAGGCCTCCAGCTGTTGAAGTACTACAAGTCTCATTATGCCTCTGGGAGACTTTCCTGTGGCTGTCAGAGTCTTGCAAGGCCTCATGGGACTTGAAGTTCCTGAACACCTGGAGGGCCATAGTTTGGAGACCCCTGGGGTAGACAAAAGAGGCAGAGATAGGACATGACAAAGGAGATAGTTGGTGTCATGTTTCACATGACTGTCATGTTGACTGTCATATGCCTTTAAATGTTTTTCTATGTTTTGTCTCTACTCCTCCCTTTCCTTTGGTTTGGTTAGTGTTGTGTAGATAGCCCTCCCCCTTAAGCAGAGATGCATTGCAGTAAGCCTCATGGCATGGAGCAGGAAACAGCATGTTCTTTTGACCTATGGAATTTCATTGTTGTAAGATTCTCCCAGTTTATAGAATAAACTTCGCAAGATCTCATTCTGATTGAGTCACTGACTGTGGTATCCAACTGAGGTTGAAGTTATCGCTATCTCATCACAACCGTAAGTTACAGAGATCACACTATCAATGCTTAGATTGGACACACAGAACAGTTGGTATGTATTCTGTAGAACAAGTATTGGACAGAACGGTGTGTGTAAATGAGTGAGACAGAGATGGGACATAACGTAGAGGTGTTGGTTAAGTTGTATCCTGTAGAAGTATTAGACAAGATGGAGTGTGTAGAGTAGACAGGTATATGATCTAGGGGAGATGGTTGGGGTGTATTCTGTTGGAAGCACTGGACAAGATGGAATGTGTAGAGACAACAGGCAATGATAGAACATGATGTAGAGGTTGGGGTGTTCTATGCAGGACAGGTATTGGACAAGATGGAGTGTGTAGAGTAGACAGGTACATGATGTAGGGGAGATGGTTGAGGTGTATTTTGTTGGAAGCACTGGACAAGATGGAATGTGTAGAGTAGACAGGTATATGATCTAGGGGAGATGGTTGGGGTGTATTCTGTTGGAAGCACTGGACAAGATGGAATGTGCAGAGACAACAACAGGCAGTGATAGGACATGATGTAGAGGTTGGGGTCTTCTATGCAGGACAGGTATTGGACAAGATGGAGTGTGTATAAGAGACAGGTAAAGATGGGACATAACACAGAGGAGAAGGTTTGGGTGTATTCTGTTAAAAGTTTTGAACAAGATGGAGTGTGTGGCGGAGACCAACACATAGGTGTACTGGGGAGGTGCGGACCAGAGAGGATGAAGAAATAGTTGGGTGTTCTAGAATGACCCTGGTGGGGACAGTGCGTCAAGGAGAGGTTACCTTTTCATTCATTGTCTTGTGGTTCTTCTTGGTCTTCTTGAGGAACTGTTTGAGGCTTCCAGAAGACATATACTCAGTAATAAATATGACCTGCAAGGACACATCTCATCAGCACCATGGATGACGTGAAGTCTACATTGAACATCTTAGGATCCTCACCAGCACAACTTGGTATAGTGATTATCTTAATGTTTATTCACATAAATCTACATGCATCAGAAGAGAACATCTCAGAAACTCACAGAACCTGTTCTCACTCTACTTTAATCCTCATTTCCCTACGACTGAATGGTGGTGGGTGCCAATCGTCAATTCACTACAGCACCCTACATGAATTGTGGGCACCCCTGTAAAGTGTGTGATGAATATTATACAACTTCTGTGATGTATAGATGAAACACAACACAGGAGATAATAGAATTCTCTATACAGTCCACTTACCCGTGCCCGGTTCTCTTTGACGTCCGCCCAATACTTGTGGAACTTGACAATGTTCAGATGTTCCAACTGAATGAGGTTATCAAACACCGCTTTCACCTTGTCCTGCAGAAAGAGGGAAAATTACCCAGAATCCCCAAGGCAGAAGTGTTAGAGATTGGTCTCTCATGACTTATCCAGCATATATGGATCTGGTGGTGCTAACTTTCCCAGAATTCCTAATGGCATCACATAGGAGTCACTTACCTCCTGCAGCTTGAAGTTCTTCCTCTCAGAGAACTGAACTTCGTTCCAGACCACTTCCACCCCTTCCTCCGTGTCCATGGCCAGATAGGCACTATCAATGCCAGGTACATTGCGCTGGTTCACCTGAATGAAGAGAAGGGACACCATTGGGACTCCTTCATCCTGATAGGTCTACAGGATATTTATTGAGCATTTAAAAAATTGCTAAAAAGGAGGATCGCGGCACTGGAAGACAACAGTCAGAGCCCCCAGGTGTCTCATACCTTCTGGTTCAACACATCAAACGGTTAACCGAGAGTGCCCCCGTCTCTCCATAGACAACCCCTTTGTTCTGCAAACAGCGACTTTATTAAGACAACTCTCAACAGTGCTGGACACCACCCAGAGAACCAGATCCATACACTCCCCTCCCCAGACACAACATTCTATACAAACAATGCGGATACAAGATATTACAATAGAAGAAAGTCAGAAGTGTAAAAGGCAGCATCCAAAGGGTGCCATACACACATCGACCAGAACATATCACCTACACTGGAGACCCTCCCATACAGCGGGAACCAAGGGAAGAAGAGGGGGTAGCAGGGCGGGCAAATGCAGCGGAGGAATCTCTGCATCAGGAGAACAATGAAGATGACGGCACATACTAAAATGGCACTATGACTCAGGAGGGAGGGCGGCACTGGGCCAACAGCAAGGTACTTAACTCTGTACCAACCACACTAAACCTATGGTGTCACTGAATGACTGGACATATTGACTCTTTACTAACAGCACAAGAAGGGTAGACAGTAAAGACCAGAGACAGCGGCAAATGTATTAACGAGTGAGGGGCCAGGGAAGAGCGAGAGTGCGCACACAGGACCGGGAGAGGGGGCGAAAGCGCGAGGGGGGCCCGGGAGAGGGAATGAGACAGCGCGAGGGGGGCCCGGGAGAGGGAAAGAGACAGCGCGAGGGGGGCCCGGGAGAGGGAAAGAGACAGCGCGAGGGGGGCCCGGGAGAGGGAAAGAGACAGCGCGAGGGGGGCCCGGGAGAGGGAAAGAGACAGCGCGAGGGGGGCCCGGGAGAGGGAAAGAGACAGCGCGAGGGGGGCCCGGGAGAGGGAAAGAGACAGCGCGAGGGGGGCCCGGGAGAGGGAAAGAGACAGCGCGAGGGGGGCCCGGGAGAGGGAAAGAGACAGGGCGAGGGGGGCCCGGGAGAGGGAAAGAGACAGGGCGAGGGGGGCCCGGGAGAGGGAAAGAGACAGGGCGAGGGGGGCCCGGGAGAGGGAAAGAGACAGGGCGAGGGGGGCCCGGGAGAGGGAAAGAGACAGGGCGAGGGGGGCCCGGGAGAGGGAAAGAGACAGGGCGAGGGGGGCCCGGGAGAGGGAAAGAGACAGGGCGAGGGGGGCCCGGGAGAGGGAAAGAGACAGGGCGAGGGGGGCCCGGGAGAGGGAAAGAGACAGGGCGAGGGGGGCCCGGGAGAGGGAAAGAGACAGGGCGAGGGGGGCCCGGGAGAGGGAAAGAGACAGGGCGAGGGGGGCCCGGGAGAGGGAAAGAGACAGGGCGAGGGGGGCCCGGGAGAGGGAAAGAGACAGGGCGAGGGGGGCCCGGGAGAGGGAAAGAGACAGGGCGAGGGGGGCCCGGGAGAGGGAAAGAGACAGGGCGAGGGGGGCCCGGGAGAGGGAAAGAGACAGGGCGAGGGGGGCCCGGGAGAGGGAAAGAGACAGGGCGAGGGGGGCCCGGGAGAGGGAAAGAGACAGGGCGAGGGGGGCCCGGGAGAGGGAAAGAGACAGGGCGAGGGGGGCCCGGGAGAGGGAAAGAGACAGGGCGAGGGGGGCCCGGGAGAGGGAAAGAGACAGGGCGAGGGGGGCCCGGGAGAGGGAAAGAGACAGGGCGAGGGGGGCCCGGGAGAGGGAAAGAGACAGGGCGAGGGGGGCCCGGGAGAGGGAAAGAGACAGGGCGAGGGGGGCCCGGGAGAGGGAAAGAGACAGGGCGAGGGGGGCCCGGGAGAGGGAAAGAGACAGGGCGAGGGGGGCCCGGGAGAGGGAAAGAGACAGGGCGAGGGGGGCCCGGGAGAGGGAAAGAGACAGGGCGAGGGGGGCCCGGGAGAGGGAAAGAGACAGGGCGAGGGGGGCCCGGGAGAGGGAAAGAGACAGGGCGAGGGGGGCCCGGGAGAGGGAAAGAGACAGGGCGAGGGGGGCCCGGGAGAGGGAAAGAGACAGGGCGAGGGGGGCCCGGGAGAGGGAAAGAGACAGGGCGAGGGGGGCCCGGGAGAGGGAAAGAGACAGGGCGAGGGGGGCCCGGGAGAGGGAAAGAGACAGGGCGAGGGGGGCCCGGGAGAGGGAAAGAGACAGGGCGAGGGGGGCCCGGGAGAGGGAAAGAGACAGGGCGAGGGGGGCCCGGGAGAGGGAAAGAGACAGGGCGAGGGGGGCCCGGGAGAGGGAAAGAGACAGGGCGAGGGGGGCCCGGGAGAGGGAAAGAGACAGCGCGAGGGGGGCCCGGGAGAGGGAAAGAGACAGCGCGAGGGGGGCCCGGGAGAGGGAAAGAGACAGCGCGAGGGGGGCCCGGGAGAGGGAAAGAGACAGCGCGAGGGGGGCCCGGGAGAGGGAAAGAGACAGCGCGAGGGGGGCCCGGGAGAGGGAAAGAGACAGCGCGAGGGGGGCCCGGGAGAGGGAAAGAGACAGCGCGAGGGGGGCCCGGGAGAGGGAAAGAGACAGCGCGAGGGGGGCCCGGGAGAGGGAAAGAGACAGCGCGAGGGGGGCCCGGGAGAGGGAAAGAGACAGCGCGAGGGGGGCCCGGGAGAGGGAAAGAGACAGCGCGAGGGGGGCCCGGGAGAGGGAAAGAGACAGCGCGAGGGGGGCCCGGGAGAGGGAAAGAGACAGCGCGAGGGGGGCCCGGGAGAGGGAAAGAGACAACGCGAGGGGGGGCCGGGAGAGAGAACGACAACGCGAGGGGGGGCCGGGAGAGAGAACGACAACGCGAGGGGGGGCCGGGAGAGAGAACGACAACGCGAGGGGGGGCCGGGAGAGAGAACGACAACGCGAGGGGGGGCCGGGAGAGAGAACGACAACGCGAGGGGGGGCCGGGAGAGAGAACGACAACGCGAGGGGGGGCCGGGAGAGAGAACGACAACGCGAGGGGGGGCCGGGAGAGAGAACGACAACGCGAGGGGGGGCCGGGAGAGAGAACGACAACGCGAGGGGGGGCCGGGAGAGAGAACGACAACGCGAGGGGGGGCCGGGAGAGAGAACGACAACGCGAGGGGGGGCCGGGAGAGAGAACGACAACGCGAGGGGGGGCCGGGAGAGAGAACGACAACGCGAGGGGGGGCCGGGAGAGAGAACGACAACGCGAGGGGGGGCCGGGAGAGAGAACGACAACGCGAGGGGGGGCCGGGAGAGAGAACGACAACGCGAGGGGGGGCCGGGAGAGAGAACGACAACGCGAGGGGGGGCCGGGAGAGAGAACGACAACGCGAGGGGGGGCCGGGAGAGAGAACGACAACGCGAGGGGGGGCCGGGAGAGAGAACGACAACGCGAGGGGGGGCCGGGAGAGAGAACGACAACGCGAGGGGGGGCCGGGAGAGAGAACGACAACGCGAGGGGGGGCCGGGAGAGAGAACGACAACGCGAGGGGGGGCCGGGAGAGAGAACGACAACGCGAGGGGGGGCCGGGAGAGAGAACGACAACGCGAGGGGGGGCCGGGAGAGAGAACGACAACGCGAGGGGGGGCCGGGAGAGAGAACGACAACGCGAGGGGGGGCCGGGAGAGAGAACGACAACGCGAGGGGGGGCCGGGAGAGAGAACGACAACGCGAGGGGGGGCCGGGAGAGAGAACGACAACGCGAGGGGGGGCCGGGAGAGAGAACGACAACGCGAGGGGGGTCCGGGAGAGAGAACGACAACGCGAGGGGGGTCCGGGAGAGAGAACGACAACGCGAGGGGGGTCCGGGAGAGAGAACGACAACGCGAGGGGGGGCCGGGAGAGAGAACGACAACGCGAGGGGGGGCCGGGAGAGAGAACGACAACGCGAGGGGGGGCCGGGAGAGAGAACGACAACGCGAGGGGGGGCCGGGAGAGAGAACGACAACGCGAGGGGGGGCCGGGAGAGAGAACGACAACGCGAGGGGGGGCCGGGAGAGAGAACGACAACGCGAGGGGGGGCCGGGAGAGAGAACGACAACGCGAGGGGGGGCCGGGAGAGAGAACGACAACGCGAGGGGGGGCCGGGAGAGAGAACGACAACGCGAGGGGGGGCCGGGAGAGAGAACGACAACGCGAGGGGGGGCCGGGAGAGAGAACGACAACGCGTGACATAGTGACACTGTACTACTTGTGGGGGGGGGGGGGGGGTGATTTGTTTTTTTTTTTTTTACACACGGATTGCTTTTACGCCCGTAAAGGCTGTAAAAGCAATAATTTCTCCTCCTCTATAGCTGCATTCCTGCAGCCATTGAGAACTACTAAGTGAGCTGTGATTGGTCACAGCTTGTCACATGGTACAAGGCGGTTGTGAATAGCCCTGTACCATGTGACCATTCACAGATTTCACACATAATAAGCAATGATGTCACAAGTGACATCTTGCTTACTACTTTGCATGTGATTACCCATTGGCCAATCAGTGATCACATGATCGGGACCTCGTTCAGAAGTCCCGTCCGACGATCGGTGTTCCACTGTGTCCAGAGGACACAGTGGGCATCGGATCGCGCACAAGCCGGGTGTGGGGAGGCCGTTTATAAACGTCCATCCGATCCTGCAATGCCACCGTCCGGCTGTTTATATACAATGGCCGGACAGGAGGTGGTTAAAAGGGGAAGTTCACTCCCTAAACTTTCACGATGGTAGCACCAAATGAGAGCCCTGGAAATCCATGAACTAGCGCTCCTAGCCTCCCTCCCAACCCACGCATGCCCAGTCTGCTCTCCTTTAATTCTACAAATACCTGTGAGAGAGCATAGACCGTGCAGGTAGGAGTGGAGAGAGAGGACAAGAGTACTCATTTGTGGATTTTCATGGTTGCACATCTCTTGGCAGATGTATATAAAGCGCTGTAGGGGACTATTCATTATCAGGCCAGAAAGCCCCAGTCAACAGAGCTGCATTCCTCAGGTTTCTCACAACAAACTGAAACAGACCCCCTCAATGACATACCTATCCGAAGTTGAGGCTGCTCATTATGAACAAGCCGAGACTTGCCTAGAGGCATCCAGCATGCACTATGAATGGCAGTCAACAGTCCGCAGTGGCAGTGTTCAGCCACAAGGGGTACAAAATGACATTGCAATCTGGCCCCTGGTAGGTGACAGTAGCCCCCCAAGCCAGAGGGGGCAGCACTGCAGGCTGATGGCAGGGTGTGCTGCAGCCAAGCGCTGTAACCCTTTCTCCCCAAGGAGCAAAGCACGGTTGAGAGACTTGGAGATAAAGTAGTAAAAGCAGCACAGAATACACTGGTTACACATGGTTAGCTACACATTTAACCCCTTGATTGCCTGTAAATATTAACCCCTTCCAAGGCAGTGTCATTAGTACACCGACAGCTATATAGTATCATCACTAGTGGTGCACTGAAATCAAAATTCTGCTGCCAAAACCGAAAATTCAAAATGCACTTGGCCGAAAACCGAAACATGCAGTTTTTAAAAATGAATATATATATATATATATATATATATATATATATATATATATATATATATATATATATATATATATTTATTTTTATTTTTTTTAAATACACAAAAAAAAACAATATATACTCCAATTGTTTTGTAAAATATGAAAGAGGATGTTACGGCGAGTAAATAGATACCAAACGTGTCACTCTTTAAAACTGCGCATGCTCGTGGAATGGCGTGAAACTGCGGTACTTAAAAATCTCCATTGGTGATGCTTTAAAAAGGTCTACAGGTTAGCAGTGTGACCCCCCCCCCCCTTCCCCGGTTCACATCTATGCGGCCGTGTGGGCCGCGTTTTGCACGGGCACGAGAGACCATTCATTTGAATGGACTCCCGTGCCCCGCAGGGAAAGAAGTCCCTGCACTTCTTTGGAAAACGCAGCCCGCACAGGAACCTCGGTTCCCAGTAGGGTTGCGTTTTCCAGTGCGGGCGGCGTGCCATTAGAACTAATGTCACTCGCCCGCGGGTCCGCATTTCTGTGCGGGTGGTGCGGCTGCACGGATTTTCATGCAGATCCACAGCAGCACCACCCACACAGATGTGAACCTAGGGTAAAGTTACAGAGGAGGTCTAGTGCGAGAATTATTACTCTTGCTGCGACGTTCATGGCGATACCTCACGTGTGGTTTTAACGCCATTTACATATGTGGGCGTGGCCTACGTATGCGATCACCACTACGTGCAAGCACGGGGGGGGACAGGGGCACTTTAAACTTATTTTTTATTTAATTTTTTTTTTTTGCACTGTCCCATAAATAAACATTTTTTTATCATTTTTATTCTTATCACAAGAAATTCATGCATCCCTTATGATAGAAATTATTAGTGACAGGTCCTCTTTATGGAGAGATATGGGATCAATAAGACCCCACATCTCTCCTCTGCAATGTAAAGCATTGGATCAAAAAAAAAAAAAAAAAAAATTGATCTACTGCGCTTTAAAAAATTTTTTTTTTAAAAAAATGGCCGGAACAGGAAGTGACATTA
Organism: Staurois parvus; assembly: GCF_062004578.1. Taxonomy (NCBI): domain Eukaryota; kingdom Metazoa; phylum Chordata; class Amphibia; order Anura; family Ranidae; genus Staurois; species Staurois parvus. The sequence continues at coordinate 967,837 of NW_028318977.1, forward strand.
CTCCATTCCTCCAAGGACATATAGATGAGTGGAGGCCATCTTTCCTTCACTCAACTCTATGCCCAGTGCTGGGATCATTTGATTGTTTCTCAGGTAAGGCTGAGAACTACTGAGCAGCGGCCGGCGGCGAGGGGTGGGGTTTTTTCGGCACCTGTATCGGTGCTTTTTTTCATTTCGGCCGAAAGGGGCATTTTCGGCTGACACGTTTCGGCCACCGAAATTTTGGTGCATCTCTAATTATCACTGATCATTATTAGTGCCACTGGTGATGTCAGTGGCAGTTAGTGTCAGATTGTCCGTCGCACTCCCTTAATCCCATTGTAAGCTGCTGATCACAGCCATTTTTTTTCTTCTATCAAAGACATGTATCAGAATATATTTTGGCCAAAATATATGAAAAAATCTGATTTTGTTTTTTAATTGGAGAAGTCTTATAGCAGAAAGTAAAACCAATTTTTTTTCTTCAGAAGTTTTTGTCTTTTTTTGTTTTTTTATCACAAAAAAAAATGTAAAAACTCCAGTGGTGATCATATACCACCAAAAGAAAGATTTGTGGGAAAAAAATGATAGAAATTTGGTTTGGGTACAGCGTTGCTTGACCGTTCCATTACCAGTTAACCGCCTCCCCACCGCCCTATAGCAATACCATAGAAATACTGCTACAGGGTGGCACGGGTGCGCAAAATCACCCTGAAAACCCATCTCTTCAGGGAAGCCTACCCCACCCCCTGCTAACTTGCCGACCTCCTTCACTCTTCCTACCACTCCATCCCCCACAGCTATCTCCTCCTGTGCCACCACCCCCTCCCTCCTAGATTGTAAGCTCGAAAGAGCAGGGCCCTCGATCCCCTCATGTTTTGCATTGTATTGGTATTGTTCTGTCACATGTTCTGTCCCCCTTTGTAATGTACAGCGCTGAGTGAACTATTGGCGCTTTATAAATACTGTATAATAATAATAATAGTAAAACAGCACACAGTTAACCCTTTGATTGCCCCAGATGTTAACCCCTTCCTGCCCAATGCCATTAGTACAGTGTCAGTGCTTATTAGCAAAGATCCCTATATTGGTGTCACTGGGGATGTCAAATCCATTCCCGCCCCCCAGTGTCAGAATGCCCGCCGCAGTCCCGCTATAAGTCGCTGATCGCCGCCATTACTAGTAAAAAAAAAAAAATCCCAGTATCTATACCGCCATTTGTAGACGCTATAACTTTCACGTAAACCAATTAATTTACACGTATTGGGATTTTATTTTTTAGCAAAGACATGGAGAAGAATACATTTTGGCCTAAATTTATGCCACCTAACCATTTCTTGCCCAGTCTATAGCAATCTGACGGCCGGGTGGGACTTTTGTCGTTCTGGGTGGACATTACATGACATACTCCCGGAACGATTTGCGCTGCGGCGTGATCTGTCACCGGCTGTGTCCACCGGACACAGCGGATGAATGATCAGTGTATCGCTGCCGGTACCATGTGATCGCTGAGACCAATCACAGCAGATCGCATGACAATTATAAACAGTGAATGGCTTAGATTCATACCATTCGTTGTTACAATTGTGTTGTTAGGTGTGATCACATAGTACAGACAGGACCAATCACAGCCCATCTGCACCATATGATTACCTGTGGCCAGTCACAGCTAATCACAATAAACAGTAAAATGCTTGCTTATAGCAATGAAGTTCATTGCAAAAAGCAATAATAATGTGTAAAAAAAGAAAATCCTGATCACTTCCCCAGAGTAGTATGGTGTTACTATGGTAACATATTGCACTGGTCACAGAGTTAAAAAAAAATTAAATAAAAGAAAAAAATGTAATAAAAAAAATTAAGTTTTGTTTTTTTTTTTCCCATACTGTGACCAGTGTCCCTGATCACTGCCACACCAGTTATGTGATGATGCTGTACTACACTGGTGACAGCATGCTTAAAAAAAAAAAAAAGATATATTTTTTTTTAATGACAAAAAAAATGTACAACTTTAAAAAAAAAAAAAAAAAAACTTGACATGCCTCTCTTACTAAATACAGTAAATTGTCTACTTTCCCAAAAAGAGGTCTTTTGGTGGATATTTGCACTGTCCTGACATTTTTGGGCCTCAAGAAATGAGATCGGCCGTCAGTACATCAGGATTGATCGATTTTAAGATATATACAGTATCTCCCAGAAGTGAATCCACCCCTCACATTTGTGTAAATATTTGATTCTATCTTTTCATGTGACAACACTGAAGAAATGACACTTTGCTACAATGTGACGTAGTCAGTGTATGGCTTGTATAACATGTAAATTTGCTGTCCCCTCAACATAACTCAACACACAGCCATTAATGTCTAAACCGCTGGCAACAAAAGTGAGTCCACCCCTAAGTGACAAGGTCCAAATTGGGCCCAATTAGCCATTTTCCCTCCCCAGTGTCATGTGACTCGTTAGTGTTACAAGGTCTCAGGTGTGAATGGGGAGCAGGTGGGTTACATTTGGTGTTATCGCTCTCACTCTCTCATACTGGTCACTGGAAGTTCAACATGGCACCACATGGCAAAGAACTGTCTGAGGATCTGAAAAAAAGAATTGTTGCTCTACATAAAGATGACCTGGACTATAAGAAGATTGCCAAGACCCTGAAACTGAGCTGCAGCACGGTGGCCAAGTCCATACAGCGGTTTAACAGGACAGGTTCCACTCAGAACAAGCCTCACCATGGTCCACCAAAGAAGTTGAGTGCACGTGCTCAGCGTCATATCTAGAGGTTGTCTTTGGGAAATAGACGTATGAGTGTTGCCAGCATTGCTGCAGAGGTTGAAGGGGTGGGGGGGTCAGCCTGTCAGTGTTCAGACCATACGCCACACACTGCATCAAATTGGTGTGCATGGATGTCATCCCAGAAGGAAGCCTCTTCTAAAGATGATGCACAAGAAAGCCGCAAACAGTTTGCTGAAGACAAGCAGACTAAGGACATGGATTACTGGAACCATGTTCTGTGGTCTGATGACACCAAGATAAACTGATGTGGTTCAGATGGTGTCAAGCGTGTGTGGTGGCAACCAGGTGAGGAGTACAAAGACAAGTGTGTCTTCCCTACAGTCAAGCATGGTGGTGGGGGTGTCATGGTCTGGGGCTGCATGAGTGCTGCCGGCACTGGGGGGCTACAGTTCATTGAGGGAACCATGAATGCCAACATGTACTGTGACATACTGAAGCAGAGCATGATCCCCTCCCTTCAGAGACTGGGCCGCAGGGCAATATTCCAACATAACGACCCCAAACACAACTCCAAGACCACCACTGCCTTGCTAAAGAAGCTGAAGGTAAAGGTGATGGACTGGCCAAGCATGTCTCCAGACCTAAACCCTATTGAGCATCTGTGGGACATCCTCAAACGGAAGGTGGAGGAGCGCAAGGTCTCTAACATCCACCAGCTCCGTGATGTCATCATGGAGGAGGGGAAGAGGACTCCAGTGACAACCTGTGAAGCTCTGGTGAACTCCATGCCCAAGAGGGTTAAGGCAGTGCTGGAAAATAATGGCGGCCACACAAAATATTGACACTTTAGGCCCAATTTGGACCTTGTCACTTTTGGACTCACTTTTGTTGCCAGCGGTTTAGACATTAATGGCTGTGTGTTGAGTTATTTTGAGGGGACAGCAAATTTACATGTTATACAAGCTGTACACTGACTACGTCACATTGTAGCAAAGTGTCATTTCTTCAGTGTTGTCACATGAAAAGAGAGAATCAAATATTTACACAAATGTGAGGGGTGGACTCACTTCTGGGAGATACTGTATGTATCTCATAGTTAGTAGACTCTATAACTTTCCTACAGACTAAATAATATACACGTATTTGGGCTATTTTCAGCAAAGAAATGTAGCAGAATAAATTTTGGTCTGAATTTATAAAGAACAATTATTTATTTACATTTTAAATGTATTTAAAATTCTGTAACAGAAAAGAAAAACGCATTTCTTTTCAAACTTTTTTGCTTTTTATCATTTAGTCACCACTGGATTTTTTATTTTTTCACTAAATAAAGTGTTACTAAACCCCGGACCCTGCATCCACTATATCCGCTCTCCCCGGACCGTGCATTCACTATATCCGCTCTCCCCGGACCCTGCATTCACTATATCCGCTCTCCCCGGACCCTGCATCCACTATATCCGATCTCCCCGGACCCTGCATTCACTATATCCGCTCTCCCCGGACCCTGCATTCACTATATCCGCTCTCCCCAGACCCTGCATCCACTATATCCGCTCTCCCCGGACCGTGCATTCACTATATCCGATCTCCCCGGACCCCGCATTTACTATATCCGGACTCACCAGACCCTGCATCCACTATATCGGCTCTCCCCGGACCGTGCATCCACTATATCCGCTCTCCCAGGACCCTGCATTCACTATGTCCGCTCTCCCCGGACCCTGCATTCACTATGTCCGCTCTCCCCGGACCCCGCATTCACTATATCTGGTCTCCCCATACCCTGCATCCACTATATCCGCTCTCCCCGGACCGTGCATTCACTATATCCGCTCTCCCCGGACCGTGCATTCACTATATCCGATCTCCCCGGACCCTGCATTCACTATATCCGCTCTCCCCGGACCCTGCATTCACTATATCCGCTCTCCCCAGACCCTGCATCCACTATATCCGCTCTCCCCGGACCGTGCATTCACTATATCCGATCTCCCCGGACCCCGCATTTACTATATCCGGACTCACCAGACCCTGCATCCACTATATCGGCTCTCCCCGGACCGTGCATCCACTATATCCGCTCTCCCAGGACCCTGCATTCACTATGTCCGCTCTCCCCGGACCCTGCATTCACTATGTCCGCTCTCCCCGGACCCCGCATTCACTATATCTGGTCTCCCCATACCCTGCATTCACTATATCCGCTCTCCCCGGACCCTGCATTCACTATATCTGGTCTCCCCAGACCCCGCATCCACTATATCTGCTCTCCCCGGACCGTGCATCCACTATATCCGCTCTCCCAGGACCCTGCATTCACTATATCCGCTCTCCCCGGACCCCGCATTCACTAGATCCTGTCTCCTCGGACCCTGCATTCACTATATCCGCTCTCCCCGGACCCTGCATTCACTATATCCGGTCTCCCAGGACCCCGCATTCACTATATCCGGACTCACCAGACCCTGCATTCACTAGATCCGGTCTCCCCGGACCCTGCATTCACTATATCCGGTCTCCCCGGACCCTGCATTCACTATATCCGGTCTCCCCGGACCCTGCATCCACTATATCCGGTCTCCCCAGACCCTGCATCTACTATATCCAGTCTCCCCAGACCCTGCATCCACTATATCCAGTCTCCCCGGACCCCACATCCACTAGATCAGGTCTCTTGGGGGACCAAAACCAAGACAGATTAAGGTTCTTACACTAGCTGCATACAAAAATAAATCTACAAGGGGGAAAAAAGTTTTTAAAAAGTGAAGGTGGCAATTCATGAAACCTCACTGGAGAGATTTCCCCTCACTTCCCTTTGGAACAGGAAGTGATGGGGAAATTCACCAGTCGGGACACAGATTAGGGAAAAGGTGGCACTTAACAAGTTATTTCCCCCTATCCCTATACCAGTGACAACAGCTCCCCCCCCCCTTTTTTTTTTTCTGGTGACACAGGCCATCAAGGATGGGAAATTAAGTGAAATCTCCCCAAGAGATTGAAAACAGCAATAAAAGTTGAAAGCGCCTATTCTTCCAAAGTCTATCCAAAAGAAAAACCTTAAGCAGTTTTGGTTGTAGTTGGGCTTTAAGAACAACACTTAATAATCTGCTGACCATTTTTAAAAGCGCCACCCATCCACAGACACCAACATCAATGCCTCAAGTGGCAGTCATTCACAATCCTAGACAGGAACTGAATGAACCCACCTCTTCTCGCCTCTTCTGCCAGCGTCCACAGGGGGACTCTTCCAGAATCTCAGATTCATCTTCACTCTCCTCTTCTTCCTCTTCTGCCGCAGCCGGGGCACTCACTGGAGGGGACATGGACGCCACACTCTCTGGTTTGGGGTCAGAGCCTGTGCCCGCTTTATTCTCCCCTTCGGACATTGCTCCACAGATTCTGCCACAAAGCTCAGGACCTGGAAGACACAAAAACCCACAGGAGGCCTCAGAGACAATACAAGGCTGCAGCATAAGAAAGACGCAGCAAGGGAGGAGCCAGCAATAAAAACAAAAGCCTGAGGAGAAACCAAGAAAATAAGGTAGAACATCCAAAAGATCCTGACAAGTACAGTCTAATGAGGCAAAAGAACCAAGAGAACCCAAGGATCTCTCCCTAATGAGGCAGAGAAAACAAGACAATCCAAGGATCATACCATAATGAAGCCGAGGAACCTTAGGAACCCGAGAATCGCACCCTAATGAGAATTGATACTAAGAGAACCCAATGATTGAACCTTAATAAGGGAAAGGAACCAAAAGAACCATAAAACTGCACCCTGATGGGGGAGAGGACTCAAGAGAACCCAAAAGGATCACACCCTCATGAGGGAGAGGAACCAAGAGAACCCAAGGATTGCACCCTAATGAGGGAGAGGAACCAAGAGAACCCAAGGATTGCACCCTAATGAGGGAGAGGAACCAAGAGAACCCAAGGATTGCACCCTAATGAGGGAGAGGAACCAAGAGAACCCAAGGATTGCACCCTAATGAGGGAGAGGAACCAAGAGAACCCAAGGATTGCACCCTAATGAGGGAGAGGAACCAAGAGAACTTGAGGATCGCACACAAAAAAAGAGGAACCTAAAGAATGAGATCACACCCAAATAAGGTAAAAGAACCAAGATAACCCAAGGATTGCACCCTGAGGCAGAGGAACCAAGGGAACCCAAAGATTGTATCCGAATGAAGGTGAGGAACCAAGAGAACCCAAGGACCCCACCCAAATGAAGGAGAGGAACCAAAAGAACGAGGATCGCACCCAAATGAGGGAAAGGAACCAAGAGAACCCAAGGATCACACCCCAAGCAGGAAGAGGAACCAAGAGAACCCAAAGATCGCACCCTGATGAGGGAGGGAAACCAAGAGCACATAAGAATCGCACCCTAATAAGGCAAAACAACCACGGATACCCAAACATAGCACCCTAATGAGGCAAAAGAACCAAGAGAACCTAAAGGTCGTATCCCAATGAGGAACAGGAACCAAGAGAACCCGAAGATGGCACCGTAAAGAGCCAGAGGAACCAAGAAAACCTGAAGGTCACACCATCCTGAGGCAAAAGAAACAAACAACAAACCTCTAGGATCACAAACGAATGAGACAAAGGAACAAAGAAAACCCAAAGATTGCACCCTAATGGGGGAGAGAAACCAAGAGAACCCAGGGAACGCAACCTAATGAGGCAGCGGAACTAACACAACCCAAGGGTCGTACCCTAATGAGGAAGAGGAACAAAGTATCTAAGAAGTGCACCTTAAGGGAGGGGAACCAAGGAAACATTAGGACTGAACTCTAGAGAGGGAGAGGAACCAAAAGAATCTGAGGCCCACACTAATGCCATTGAAGAACCAAATAGGATGTGAAAATCTAAATGAAGGAGAGCAACCAGAGGTTCTGCTGCTTGCACCCTAATGAAGAAGAGGAACCAAGAATCACTCTAATGAAAGAGAAAAGAAGAGAAAATGAGGGATGCACCCTAAAGAGAAATCAAAAGAAGAGGAACCAAGAGAACCTGAGGATCGCAAATTAACATGGAAGAAGAATCAGAAGAACCTGAGCATAGCACCTTAATGATAGTGAGAAACCAAGATAACTCAAGGACGGGACCCTTATGAGGGAGAAATACACCCTACTAACACAAAGAAACCCAGAAAATCCTAGGGAGCGGATCATAGTGACAGAGGAAAACAAACCGGGAAAAGGGGGACAATGACATATCACACATGGTGGGGTTGGGGGGGAGTGCGCACATACATATATAATCACACATGAAAGAGTGTATACATATATATAGAAGGGGTGTGTATGTATATATCATGGATATAGAGGGGTTAGGGATGTATATATAGATCATAGAGGGGGGAGGGGTGTATATACACTGCTCAAAAAAGTTAAAGGAACACTATTTAATCAGAGTCTAGCATCAAGTCCATGAAACTCCTGGGATATTGATCTGGTCAGGTAAGTAGCAGAGGGGGTTAATCATTTTCAGCTGCTTTGGTGTTAGTGAAATTAACAACAGGTGCACTCGATGGGCAACAATGAGACAACCCCCAAAACAGGAATGGTTTTACAGGTGGAGACCACTGACATTTTTTTCCCTGCTGATCTTGTTTGACAGTTTTTCACTAGTTTTGCATTTGGCTAGGGTCAGTGTCACTACTGGTAGCATGAGGCCATACCTGGACCCTACAGAGGTTGCACAGGCAGTCCAAATCCTCCAGGCATCAATACGTGCCATTGCTGTGTCTCCCAGCACAGTCTCAAGAGCATGGAGGAGATTCCAGGAGACAGGCAGTTACTCTAGGAGAGCTGGACAGGGATGTAAAAGGTCCTTAACCCATCAGCAGGACCGGTATCTGCTCCTTTGTGCAAGGAGGAACAGGATGAGCACTGCCAGAGTCCTACAAAATGACCTCCAGCAGACCACTGGTGTGAATGTCTCTGACCAAACAATCAGCAACAGACTTCATGAGGGTGGCCTGAGGGCCCGACGTCCTCTAGTGAGCTTTGTGCTCACTGCCCGGCACCATAGAGCTGGATTGGCATTTGCCATTGAACACCAGAATTGGCAGGTCCACCACTGGCACCCTGTGCTTTTCACAGATGAGAGCAGGTTCACCCTGAGCACATGTGACAGACATGAAAGGGTCTGGAGAAGCCGTGGAGAACGTTCTGCTGCCTGTAACATCGTTCAGCATGACTGTTTTGGTGGGGGGTCAGTGATGGTCTGGGGAGGCATATCCATGGAGGGACGCACAGACCTCTACAGGCTAGACAATGGCCCCCTGACTGCCATTAGGTATTGGGATGAAATCCTTGGACCCATTGTCAGACCCTAAGCTGGTGCAGTGGGTCCTGGGTTCCTCCTGGTGCAGATTCTGGGTTCCTCCTGGTGCAGTGGGTCCTGGGTTCCTCCTGGTGCACGACAATGCCTGGCCTCATGTGGTGAAAGTATGCAGGCAGTTCCAGGAGGATGAAGGAATTGATACCATTGAATGGCCCCCACGGTCACCTGACCTAAATCCAATAGAACCCCTCTGGGATGTCATGTTTTGGTCCATCCGACACCTCCAGGTTGCACCTCAGACTGTCCAGGAGCTCAGTGATGTCCTGGTCCAGATCTGGGAGGAAATCCCCCAGGACACCATCCGTGGTCTCATTAGGAGCATCCCCCGACGTTGTCCGGCATACATACAAGCACGTGGGGGCCATACACACTACTGAGGACCATTCTGAGTTGCTGCAATGACATTTCAGCAGAATGGACTCGCCTGCTGCATCATTTCTTCACTTTGATTTTCGGGGTGTCTTTGAATTCAGTCCTCTGTAGGTCGATCATTTTCATTTCCATCAAATGATGGGACATCCTTACTTTCCTAACACATTACCCGTCCATATCAGTATAGAGATCCAGCAGGAGATTTCTCCCCATTGAGATCTGATGGGTTTTCAAAATGCTCCTTTCATTTTTTTGATCAGTGTATATATCATATATAGAGGGGGAGAAGGTGTATGATATATATAAACACACTCTATACAGCTAAACGTATTGGCCCCGCCCTCCAAATCATGTGATTCAGGTGTTCCAATCCCCTCCATGGACACAGGTGTATACAATCACGCCCCTAGGCATGCAGACGGCTTCTACAAACATTGGTGAAAGAATGGGTCGCTCTCAGGAGCTCAGTGACTCCAAGCGTGGTCCCGTGATAGGTTGTCACCTGTGCAATAAGTCCATCCGTGACATTTCCTGGCTACTAAATATTCCACGCTCAACTGTTAGTGGGATTATAACAAAGTGGAAGCAACTGGGAACAACAGCAACTCAGCCACCAAGTGGTAGGCCACGTCACATGACAGAGCGGGGTCAGCGCATGCTGAAGCGCACAGTGCGCAGAAGTCACCAACTGTCTGCAGAGTCAATAGCTAAAGACCTCCAAACTTGGTGTGGCCTTCAGATGAGCCCAACAACAGTGCGTAGAGAGCTTCATGGAATGGGTTTCCATGGCCGAGCAGCTGCATCCAAGCCTTACATCACCAAGTGCAATGCAAAGCGTCGGATGACGTGGTGTAAAGCATGCCGCCACTGGACTCTAGAGCAGTGGAGTCGTGTTCTCTGGAGTGACCAATCACAGTTCTCTGTCTGGCAATCTGATGGACGTGTCTGGGTTTGGTGGCTACCAGGAGAACGGTACTTGCCTGACTGCATTGTGCCAAGTGTAAAGTTTGGTGGAGGGGGGATTATTTGGTGGAGGGGGGATTATGGTGTGGGGTTGTTTTTCAGGGGTGGGGCTTGGCCCCCTAGTTCCAGTGAAGGGAACTCTTAAGACATTTTGGACAATTTCATGCTCCCCACTTTGTGGGAAGAGTTTGGGGATGGCCCCTTCCTGTTCCAACATGACTGCACACCAGTGCACAAAGCAAAGTCCATAAAGACATGGAGGAGCCAGTTTGGGGTGGAGGAACTTGACTGGCCTGCACAGAGTCCTGACCTCAACCCCATAGAACACCTTTGGGATGAATTAGAGTGGAGACTGCGAGCCAGGCCTCCTCCCCCGACACCAGTGCCTGACCTGACAAATGTGCTTCTGGAAGAATGGTCCAACCTTCCCATAGACACCCTCCTAAACCTTGTGGACGGCCTTCCCAGAAGAGTTGAAGCTGTTATAGATGCAAAGGGCGGGGCCAACTCAATATTGAACCCTACGGACTAAGACTGGGGGGCCATTAAAGGTCATGTGCGTGGAAAGGCCAACCAATACTTTTGGTGATGTATTGTATGTATGTATATATATATATATATATATATATACACACATACAAATATATATATATATATACACACATACATATATACACACAGGAGGGGTGTATATATCTCATATATAGATGGGGGAGGGGGATGTAAATATATCGGGGAGGGGAGTGTGTATATATATATATGTGTGTATATATAGGGAGTATATAAAAGTGTGTATATATATATATCATTTATATACAGGGGAGATATATATATCATATAGAGAGGGGGAGTGCGTGTATGTATATATATATATATGGGGGGAGAGTATGACACACATATACTCGGGGTCCCCCGTCACACATACACCCTCCCGGTGGTCTCTCCTCACCTCCCCGCTCTCTCTCGGTCACAGTCCGGTGTAGGCCGCACCTCGCCCAGTTCTCCGGTTCTCTCCTCACAGCTGAGGGGTGTAGCGCCGTCTAGTGACGTCACACGCACATGACGGATGACGTTACGGAATGCGGTGCCCGGGACTCCACCGAGACGTAGGGGTGGGAGGAGCTGGAAGAAAGAGAGGACCAATCATCCCAGAGCCACGCCTTTTCTCCTCTTCCATTCCTCAGATTCCACTCAAACGGCAAACTCCGCCCTCAGCCCGCCTCCTCCATACTCCAGCGTGGGTCCAGTGTGAGATTGTGTGTTGTAGGAGATCTGTCCCGTAGGAGACCTTTCACATAGAGGAGGATATATCCCGTAGAGGAGGATCTGTCCTGTAGAACAGGATGTATCCCATAGAGAACGATCTGTCCCATAGAAGAGGTTCTGTCCTGCAGAAGAGGATCTGTCCCATAGAAGAGGTTCTGTCCTGCAGAAGAGGATCTGTCCCATAGAAGAGGTTCTGTCCTGCAGAAGAGGATCTGTCCCATAGAAGAGGTTCTGTCCTGCAGAAGAGGATCTGTCCCATAGAAGAGGTTCTGTCCTGCAGAAGAGGATCTGTCCCGCAGAAGAGGTTCTGTCCTGCAGAAGAGGATCTGTCCCGCAGAAGAGGATCTGTCCTACAGAGGAGGATCTGTCCCGCAGAAGAGGATCTGTCCCATAGAGGAGGATCTGTCCTGCAGAAGATCTGTCCCATAGAGAAGGATCTGTCCTGTAGAGGAGCATCTGTTCCGTAGAAGAGGTCCTGTTCTACAAAAGAGGATCTGTTCCATAGAGGAGGATCTGTCCTTTCAGAAGAGGATCTGTCCTGTAGAGGAGGATCTGTCCTGCAGAAGAGGATCTGTCTCATAGAGAAGGATCTCGTCTGTAGATGAGGATCTGTCCCATAGAAGAGGTCCTGTCCTACAGAAGAGGCTCTGTCCCATAGAGGAGGATCTATCTTTTCTGAAGAGGATATGTTCTGTAGAGGAGGATATGTCCCATAGAGGAGGATCTGTCCCATAGAGAAGGATATGTCCCATAGAAGAGGTCCTGTCCTGCAGAAGAGGATCTGTCCCATAGAGGGGGATCTGTCCTGCAGAAGAGGATCTGTCCCATAGAAGAGATTATGTCCTGCAGAAGAGGATCTGTCCTGTAGAGGAGGATCTGTCCTGTAGAAGAGGATCTGTCCTGTAGATGAGGATCTGCCCCATAGAAGAGGATATGTCCTGTAGATGAGGATCTGTCTCATAGAAGAGGTCCTGTCCTAAAGAAAATGATCTGTCCTATAGAGGAGGATCTGTCCTTTTAGAAGAGGATCTGTCCTGTAGATGAGGATCTGCCCCATAGAAGAGGATATGTCCTGTAGATGAGGATCTGTCTCATAGAAGAGGTCCTGTCCTAAAGAAAATGATCTGTCCTATAGAGGAGGATCTGTCCTTTTAGAAGAGGATCTGGCCTGTAGAGGACGATATGTCCCATAGAGGAGGATCTGTCCCCTATAGGAGGATCTGTCCCATAGAGGAGGATCTGTCTTGCAGAAGAGGATCTGTCCTGTAGAAGAGGATCTGTCCCATAAAATAGGTCCTGTCCTGCAGAAGAGGATCTGTCCCATAGATGAGGATCTGTCCTGTAGAAGAGGATCTGCCCATAGAAGAGGTCTCATGCTGTAGAAGATCTTTCCTGTAGAAGAAGTTCTGTCCTGTAGAACAGGTCCTGTCCTTTAAAAAAAAGATGTGTCCTGTAGTGGAGGATCTTTCCCGTAGAAGGGGTCCTGTCCTGTCCTGGAGAGGAGGATCTGGCATGTAGAAGAAGTCCTGTCCCATAAAAGAAGATATGTCCTGTAGAAGAGGTCCTGTCCTGTAGAAGAAGATCTGTTCTGTAGAAGAGGATATGTTCTGTATAAGAGGTCCTGGCCCACCAAAGAGGTCCTGTCCTGTAGGAAAAGATCTGTCCTGTAGAAAAGCCTTGTCCTGTAGAAGATGATCTGCCCAGTAGAAGAAAATGTGTCTGGTAGAGCAGGATATGTCCTGTAGAGGAGGATCTATCCTATAGAAGTGGATCTTTCCTGTAGAAGAGGATATTTTCCGTATTAGAGGTCCTGGCCAATCAAAGAGGTCCCATCCTCTAGGGAGAGATCTGTCCTGTAGAAAATCCTTGTCCTTTAGAAGATGATCTGCACAGTAGAAGAAAATTTGTCTTGTAGAGCAGCATCTGTCCTGTACAGGAGGATCTATCCTATAGAAGAAGATTTGTCCTGTAGAAGAGGCCCTGTCCTGTAGAAGAGAATCTGTTCAGTAGAGGTGGATCTGTCCTGCAGAAAGGGGCCCTGCCCTGTGGAAGTGTTTCTGTCCTGTAAAATAGGATCTGTCCTATAAAAGAGGTCCTGTCCTAACAGTAACTGTATTATAGAGAGAGTTTGTCCTGTAGAAGAGTACTGGTTCTATAGAGGACTAGGTGTGCTGTAGAAGAGGTTCTGTCCTGTAGAAGAGGTTCTGTCCTGTAGAAGAGGATCTGTCCTATAAAAGAGGTTCTGTCCTAAGAGTACCTGTATTATAGAAAGAGTTTGTCCTGTAGAAGAGTACCGGTTCTATAGAGGATTAGGTGTCCTGTAGAAGAGGTTCTGTCTTGCAGAAGGGGACCTGTCCCATAGAGAAAGATCTTTTCTGTAGAAGAGGATCTCTCCCATAGAAGAGGTCCCATGCTGTAAAAGATGGTCTTTCTTGTAGAAGAAGTTCTGTCCTGTAGAAAAGGTCCTTTCCTGTTGAAGATGATCTGTCCTCTAGGGGAGAATCTGTCCTGTATTGAGGACCTGTTCTGTAGAGAAGGATCTAATCTATGGAAGTTGATTTGTCCTGTAGATGAGAATATGTCCTGTAGATCTGTGCTGTGTAAGAGGATCTGTTCAGTAGAAGAGGGTCTGTCTTGTAGAGGAGAATCTGTCCTGTAGAAGAGATTGTGTCCTGAAGAGGAGAATCTGTCCTGTAGAAGACATTGTGTAGAAGAGGAGGAGCTGTCCTGTACAAAAGGCCCTTTCCCTTACGAAATGTCCTGTCCCACACAAGAGGCCCTGTCCTGTAGAAGAGGCCCTGCCCTTTAGAAAAGGTCCTGTCCCATATAAGAGGCCCCGTCCTATAGAAAGAAGATATGTCCTGTAGAGAAGGATGTGTCCCTGTGGAAGAGGTTCTGTCCTGTTGAGGACGATCCGTCTTGTAGAGGAGGATCTGCCCTGTAGAAGGGGATCTGCGCTGTGGAAGAGGTTTTGCCATGTAGAAGTGGATATGTACTATAGAACAGGTCTTGTCCTGTAGAAGGGGGAGATTTACAAAAGAAGAAGATGATCTGTGATGTAGAAGAGGATTTCTCCTATAGAAGATGCTGTGTGCTTTCGAAGATGATTTGTCCTGTAGAGCAGGGTTTCTCAACCAGGGTTCCGTGGAACCCTAGGGTTCCTCCAGATATTGCCAGGGGTTCCTTGAGCAATGAGCAATTTTTGCCTCTCAGGTAAGTTCCCACTGACACCATTGATCTTTTTAGCTATCTGTAAGAGGGGATTTCTTCCCAATGACCACAAGTGTGAGGAGCATTCTTACCTCTGACTATCACACTAATGTATCATGAATTGTAGATTTTTACCAGGGGTTCCTTGAGACCGGAAAGTTATGTCAAGGGTTCCTCTGCGTTGAAAAGGTTGAGAAAGGCTGCTGTAGAGGAAGATCTTTCTGTAGAAGAGGTTCTGTCCTGTAGAAGAGGATTTGTACTGTAGAGAAGGATCTCTCCTGCAGAAGCTGATCTGTCTTGTGGAATAGGATCTGTCCTATAGAGGAGGATCTTTTCTGTAGAAGAAGTCCTGTAGAAAGAGATCTGTCCCGTAGAAGAAGAGGTGTCCTGTAGAGGTGTATGTGGCTGTGGAACAGAATCTGCCCTGTAGAAGTGTACATGTACTGTAGAAGGGGATCTGCCCTGTGAAAGAGGATCTGTCCTATAGAGGAGGATCTTTCTGTAGAAGAAGTCCTGTAGAAAGGGATCTGTCCTGTAGAAGAGGAGGTGTCCTGTAGAGGTGTATGTGGCTGTGGAACAGAATCTGCCCTGTAGAAGTGTACATGTACTATAGAAGGGGATCTGCCCTGTAGAGGAGGATCTTTTCTGTAGAAGTCCTGTAGAAAGGGATCTGTCCTGTAGAAGAAGAGGTGTCCTGTAGAGGTGAACATGGCTGTGGAACAGAATCTGCCCTGTAGAAGTGTACATGTACTATAGAAGAGGATCTGCCCTGTGAAAGAGAATCTGTCCTATAGAGGAGGATCTTTTCTGTAGAAGAAGTCCTGTAGAAAGAGATCTGTCCCGTAGAAGAAGAGGTGTCCTGTAGAGGTGTATGTGGCTGTGGAACAGAATCTGCCCTGTAGAAGTGTACATGTACTATAGAAGAGGATCTGCCCTGTAAAAGCGGATCTGTCCTATAGAGGAGGATCTTTTCTGTAGAAGTCCTGTAGAAGGGATCTGTCCCATAGAAGAGGAGGTGTCCTGTAGAGGTGAACGTAGCTGTGGATCAGAATCTGCCTTGTAGAAGTGTATATGTACTATAGAAGAGGATCTGCCCTGTAAAAGAGGATCTGTCCTATAGAGGAGGATCTTTTCTGTAGAAGAAGTCCTGTAGAAAGGGATCTGTCCCGTAGAAGAGGAGGTGTCCTGTAGAGGTGTATGTGGCTGTGGAACAGAATCTGCCCTGCAGAAGTGTACATGTACTATAGAAGGGGATCTGCCCTGTAAAAGCGGATCTGTCCTATAGAGGAGGATCTTTTCTGTAGAAGTCCTGTAGAAAGAGATCTGTCCTGTAGAAGAGGAGGTGTCCTGTAGAGGTGAACATGGCTGTGGAACAGAATCTGCCCTGTAGAAATGTATATGTACTATAGAAGAGGATCTGCCTTGTGAAAGAGGATCTGTCCTATAGAGGAGGATCTTTTCTGTAGAAGTCCTGTAGAAAGGGATCTGTCCCGTAGAAGAGGAGGTGTCCTGTAGAGGTGAACGTAGCTGTGGATCAGAATCTGCCTTGTAGAAGTGTATATGTACTATAGAAGAGGATCTGCCCTGTAAAAGAGGATCTGTCCTATAGAGGAGGATCTTTTCTGTAGAAGAAGTCCTGTAGAAAGGGATCTGTCCAGTAGAAGAGGAGGTGTCCTGTAGAGGTGAACGTGGCTCTGGAACAGAATCTGCCCTGTAGAAGTGTACATGTACTATAGAAGGGGATCTGCCCTGTAAAAGAGGATCTGTCCTATAGAGGAGGATCGTTTCTGTAGAAGTCCTGTAGAAAGGGATCTGTCCCGTAGAAGAGGAGGTGTCCTGTAGAGGTGTATGTGGCTGTGGAACAGAATCTGCCCTGCAGAAGTGTACATGTACTATAGAAGGGGATCTGCCCTGTAAAAGCGGATCTGTCCTATAGAGGAGGATCTTTTCTGTAGAAGTCCTGTAGAAAGGGATCTGTCCTGTAGAAGAGGAGGTGTCCTGTAGAGGTGAACGTGGCTGTGGAACAGAATCTGCCCTGTAGAAATGTATATGTACTATAGAAGAGGATCTGCCTTGTGAAAGAGGATCTGTCCTATAGAGGAGGATCTTTTCTGTAGAAGTCCTGTCTAGTAGAAAAGGATCTGTCCCGTAGAAGAGGCGGAGGGTCTGTCTTGTAGAAGAAGAAGATCTGTCCTGTAGAAGAGGTCTTGTCCCCTATTGGGTATAGAGGATGGGGGATACTACGGGTATCCTTTATTATAAACTTACCTGTAGGTACAAGTGTCCAGTGGGAGTTTACTTCCACTTTAAGGCCTGAGAGGAAAGAAATTATCATCTACTGCAGGGGTGTCCAACTCACGGCCCAGGCAAATCTGGTGGAGGGATGCCAAGCATGGCAGCCGTGGTGGCCACAACTGACAAGCCAGACACAGCCTGGGATGCCAGGGCTGCCATGTTTGCAACAGCACCAGCAGATGCAGGGATTCCACATGGTTGGATCTAGTGGGGTGCCGCCCCCCCTCGGATCTAGTGGGGTGCTGCCCCCCTCCCGAGATTTCAGTTGCAAAAACAGAGGATCGGTAACTCTGTATTACCGATCCTCTGTTTTGGAATATGTTGTGACAGTGCTGCTCCTGCAGATCAGACACCCCTTTGTCCTTATTGTTAGTGTATTTAATGTGCGGTCCAAGACAATCTCTCTTCTTCCAAAGTGGCCAAAGAAAGCCAAAAGATTGGTACACCCCTGATCTACTGTATCCCCACAAACACCCAACTGTAGGAGGTAAAAAATGTAGCCCACAAACAAACTAAACTGGAGCCGTTTCCTAGCAGTGCCCCCTAATGACAGGAATGCAGATTTCTCTTGCTAGAGAACTGCATTGAGAAGAACAGCGTTACTTGAATTGTATTCCAGGATTTGCGGGTCTACAGCTGAGAGAACTTGCAATAGTTTAAGACTTTACATAAATTCTCAGAAAGATCTTCATGTTATATAGTTTCAATACCATGTCAGATAAAAATTGCTTTGGAGAAAAACCAGGTATTTTTCCCAATTTTTCCATCTCTAGGGCTGACCAATCCTTATTTCTACTTCTTCCTAGGTGTCCTCATACATGGTTTTCACTGCCCATAGAAGCTGAGCCTGTCCCTATTACAATATACTGTATATTAGTGTAAAGTGTGCCCATTATATTCCTCGAAAACTTTTAAAATGCCCCCTGTGAGCTCCCCGGTCCCGTATTAATGTGTACACAGTATATACAAATTCAAAAAATAATAAATACACCCCCTATAGAGGATACACCCCAAGGCCGGTAGTCATGTGTATACATTATCTATACATTTATAGATCTCATTAAAGATTATTACAATTTTCTTTTTTGTATATTACATCTCCATCTGTCTGTTGGTGTGATTGTTATGGGAGGTATTTACTATGCCGAGAATAGTTCATTATAGTTATCCCCACCAATGATCTTATTTTATTGGCTCTTTTTTAGTCTGTTACATAAACCATTAAGTGTTTTGTTATATCTGTTTGGTAAGTGCAAAAAATATACTGCCAGAAATCCTTAGAGCTGATAACTTCCTCTGATCTCTGCCTGCACACAAGGCAGTGTTGTGGAGATAAGTAGATGGAAAGGGGTTGTAAGGGGTTGTGGAGATGAGGATCGGCTATGGAGATGAGGAGGGGGAGGAACTAAGCAGGGGTTCTGAAGACGAAGAGGGGTGGGAGATACGAAGAGGTTTTGGAGATAAGAAGGTGGAGGAGATGAAGAGGGGTTATGGAAATGAGGAGAAAGGGTAGGAAGATGAGGCCAGGCAATGGTGATGAGGAGAGGTTATGGTGATGAGGAGGTGGAGGAGATAAAGAAGGATTATGTAAATTTGGAGGGACTATGAAAATGAGATGGCTATGGAAATACAGAGGAGGGGAGATGAAGAGGGGTTAAGAAGATGAAGAAGAGCCAGGGATATGAGGAGTTGGAGGGGATGAGGAGGGGTTATGTAGATGAGGAGTTGGAGGAGATGAAGAGGAGCTATGGAAATCAAGAGGAGTTATGGAAATGAGGAGAGGGAAGGGAAATGAGGACAGGTTATGGAAATATGGAAGAGGAAGGGAGATGAAGAGGGGTGATGGAGATGAGGACAGTTTATGGAGATGAGGATGTGGAGGAGATGAAGAGGGGTTATGGAATCAGGATGAGGTATGGAAAAGAGAAGGTAGGGAGATGATGATGGGTTATGGAAAGATGGAGGAGGAAGTGAGATGAAGAAGGGTTATGGAAATCAGAAGGAGTTGTGGAAATGAGGATGGGTTATGGAAATATGGAGGAGGAGAGATGAAGAGGTGTTATAGAAATCAGAATGAGTTAAGGAAATAAAAGGGTAGGGAAATGAGGATGGGTTATGTAAATATTGTGGAGGAGGAGAGATGAATAGGGGTTATGGAGATGAGGACGGTTTATGGAGATGAATATTTGGAGGAGATGGAGGGGTTATGGAAAAGAGGTAAGGGTAAGGAAATGAGGACGGGTTATGAAAATATGGAAGAGGAGGGGAGATGAAGACGGTTTATGGAGATCAGGAACAGTTATGGAGATGAGGACAGTTATGGAAACGAGGAAGGGTTTTTGAAATGAGAGGGGCTATGGAGATGAGTTGGAGGAGATGAAGAGGGGTTATGGAAATCAGGAGAGGTTTTTTTTTTTTTTTTTAAGTCCGCAAACGTGCAAACTACAACGAAAAACCCGTAAGTGTTTCACAAAAAAGTGCAAGTGCAAAAACACCACACAAAAAGTGCACTTAGGGGTGTGCTTTGTCCTACCCCCGAAGGGGTTAGACCACTACCCTGATCCCCCGGGGCACGAAGCTCCTGACAGGGACAAGGTTCCCATTTGGTCCTCCTGGCCAAAAGGCCTGGTGGACCACCGTTCCTTATGCCCAGCCGAAGCCGGACATCCAGTACTTGGTCAGGGGGCTCTCCCGAAATGAAAACCCCCTAGGGACAGGGGAGGAAGGAACCAAAAGGCCACACATCCTCCCCCTAGACTTCAGGGAAGGCCCGAGGACCCACACCCTCCATCATGTGAAGAAAACACACACATAAGTAAAAGGTGACAAACGTGGGAGTGAAAAATAAATAAATAATTAAATAAATCTATAAAAATAAAAAGGTGGTCGTGCCCAAATTGTGCACTGACCAGGCCCTGAGGCCTGAAATCAGGAGAGGTTATGGAGATGAGGACAGGTTATGAAAATATGGAGAAGGGGAGATGACGTTTTGGAGATGGGAAGGGGTTATTGAAAGATGGAGAGGGGTTAGGGAGATAAAAAGGGGAGAGGAGATAAGGAAGGGATATAGAGATGAGGCACTGGAGGAGATAAGGCGGGAAAGAGGAGGGGTTTATGGGAATGAGGAGGAGCTATGGAGATAAGTAGAAGGGCAGTTGGGGAGGGCTTATTGAGATAAGGAGGGGGTGGAGAGTGGTTATGGAGATAGAGGTTATGAAGATGAGGAGGGGACAAGGAGGGGTTATGGAGATAAAGAAGGGTTGGCGAGGAAGAAGGGAGGAGATAAGGAGGGGTTACAGAGATGAGAAGGAGGGGTTATAGAGATGGGGAGGGGGAGGAGATGTCTATGTAAACCATCAAAAATAAAATAGGCAGGGCTGACACCACATGCTTTGGGAAGTTAGGAGCTCACTATATTTCTGACATCAACAATTATTTCTCTGTACTTAAAAGGATACACACGGGAAAATGTGCATGTATTACAAAGATATACAGTACAATTTTTTTTCAATTGCATAGACATACACTTTAAAGGGCGAACATTAGAGGGGGAAAACCCTGCAAAAAATTAAAAAAAATCACTGTCCAGCTTCCCT
This sequence comes from Staurois parvus, assembly GCF_062004578.1. Classification (NCBI taxonomy): domain Eukaryota; kingdom Metazoa; phylum Chordata; class Amphibia; order Anura; family Ranidae; genus Staurois; species Staurois parvus. The sequence goes on from NW_028318977.1 coordinate 988,605, forward strand.
CTGCTTCCATACGGTGTGGACCGACAACACGCTTTGCCAATATCTTCATCCAAATTTTTTTGCAATCTTCAGTCCCTGCCGGCATCTGATGAAGGGGGAGCGTTGAACTCCTGAAACGCGTTGGGCTTCTCTTCTGACCTCTTATCAAATCAAACTTTCACTAGACTTTGGATTTGCGCCTTCAGACTGCTCCAAGGACCCAACCCTTTGAAGTTGGGGTCTAAGCTTGACTTTATCTCCTTTTGGGCCCCTCCCCCCCGCCAATTCATCTACTATCAGAAATGGCGGGTTGTTGGTTGTGAACAATCAGCTGCATGGATAAGTCACAGGCACGCAGGAGGACGTACTGCACACATCAGATTTATTTTGTAACATTTTTTTATTACAGATTTCCAACACCATCTACATTATCGGACGTTCCATCTACGCAGAAGGCAGCAGAGACATGATTCCCTGACACCCTGCCTCGGGACACGCTGAGCTATTTATAAAGCAGACAACAAGATCCCATATTATATTATATCCCCGGTTGTCATCAACCTGCTCCCGGTCTTCCTTCCCACTTTTTATAGCCGTTTCTAAAAGTGGGGTAAATAATATGGTGTCAGGGCAGTAAAAAAAAAAAAAACACACACACACAACAAAAAAGAAACCAAAAAAAAATTTTGAAGAAAATGGGTTTCAATAATAATAATGCAAAGCAGGGCCAGATCAGGGGAAATTATTGGGATCTATTTATTAAAAAAAAAGAAAGTCTTTCGTCCAGGCTTTGCGTACGCATGACGCACGGCTATGTGACTTTTCCTATAAATAGACCACAATGTGTACATTAGCTCTAAAAACTAAATAATCTGCAATACCAATATGTGTACCTTTTAAATAAAACAAACATAAATTAGTGGTAAGTACCTTTTTTTTTTTTTGCAATGTTTACAAGCGGTCACATGCCTGCTATTCAGAGCTTCACCCCGGGCGCCAAGGGGTGGCGGTGGAGACTACTTGTGCCAGTCATAAGCGTCTGCTGATGTCACGTATCTCAGCTGCTGTCACTCAAACAGTACAGGGGGAGGGGTGTGTCAGCAGTACTCTGACAATAGGAGTAATGGCAAGGCTGAGCTTGGGAGCAGCAGTCTGACCACGGGGGTACAGGCAGGGCCGGGAGGAGGAGGGGCGTGTCAGCAGAGTCTGACCACAGGGGTACAGGCAGGGCTGGGAGGAGGGGTGTGTCACCATAGTCTGATCACAGGGGTACAGGCAGCGCTGGAAGGAGGAGGGGCATGTCAGCAGAGTCTGATCACAGGGGTACAAGCAGCGCTGGAAGGAGGAGGGGCATGTCAGCAGAGTCTGATCACAGGGGTACAAGCAGGGCTGGGAGGAGGAGGGGCATGTCAGCCGTAGTCTGCCCACAGGGATACAGGCAGGGCTGGGTGGAGGAGGGATGTGTGAGCAGTAGTCTGACCACAGGGGTACAGGCAGGGCTGGGTGGAAGAGGGATGTGTCAGCAGTAGTCTGGCCACAGGGGTACAGGCAGGGCTGGGTGGAAGAGGGATGTTTGAGCAGTAGTCTGACCACAGGGGTACAGGCAGGGCTGGGTGGAAGAGGGATGTGTGAGCAGTAGTCTGACCGCAGGGGTACAGGCAGGGCTGGGAGGAGGAGAGACGTGTCAGCAGTAGTCTGACCACAGGGGTACAGGCAGGGCTGGGAGGAGAGGCATGTCAGCAGTAGTCTGACCACCGGGGTACTGGCAGGGCTGGGTGGAAGAGGGATGTGTCAGCAGTAGTCTGGCCACAGGGGTACAGGCAGGGCTGGGAGGAGGAGGGGCATGTCAGCAGTAGTCTGACTACAGGAGTACAGGCATGGCTGGGCTTAGGAAGGACATGTCAGCAATAGTCTGACTACAAGGGTACAGGCAGGACTGGACAGGGTACGGTGTTTCAGTAGTAGTCTGATCACAAGGGTACAGGTACTGTAGGTCTGGGTGGAGGAGGGACTTGTCAGCAGTAGTCTGACTACAGGGGTACAGGCAGGATCAGGGAGGGGATGGGCGTGTCAGCAGTAGGTTGACCACAGGGGTAAAGGCAGCACTGGACAGAGAAGGGGTGTGTCAGCAGTAGTCTAACTACAGAGGTACAAGCGGGGCTGGGTGGAAGAGTGGCATGTCAGCAGCAGTAGTCTGATCATATGGGTACAAGCAGGACCGTGCAGAGAAGGGCAATGTCTGCATTAGTCTTACAACAGGGGTACTGGGCTGGGAAGGAAATGAGCATGTCAGCAGTAGTCTGATCACAGGGGTACAGGCAGGACTGGGCAGAGGAGGGGCTGCCAGCAGAAGTCTGATCACAGGGGTACAGGCAGGACTGGGCAGAGGAGGGGCTGTCAGCAGAAGTCTGATCACAGGTGTACAGGCAGGACTGGGCAGAGGAGGGGCTGTCAGCAGTAGTCTGATCACAGGTGTACAGGCAGGACTGGGCAGAGGAGGGGCTGTCAGCAGAAGTCTGATCACAGGGGTACAGGCAGGACTGAGCAGAGGAGGGGCTGTCAGCAGTAGTCTGATCCCAGGGGTACAGCCAGGACTGGGCAGAGGAGGGGTGTGCCAGGAATAATGTCACTATATGGATACAGGCAGGGCTCTGAAGTAGAAGGCAGAAATGCAAATCAACCACTAGATGAGCAGGTTTACCAGGTATTTAACAGAATATGAATAAATAAGAAGGGAACTGGCTACATTTAGATACGCCAACATGGAACATCAGACACATACTGTATATGAAATATTCAATTCAGGGGTAACATATGCCATTAGGGTATACAGACATCTGCTAGCATAAATGTCCTCTAGCATAAAATACCTGGCATTTTCCCACACTCAGGGAGCAACAAGCAGATGTACGTGTCACCTGCCACACCCTGGGCACCGGAAGGGTCTTTATGCCTCCAAATATCCCTGTGCATGTACCCTAAATTAGCTTTGGCTTTATATAAATAGTAGAAAGCGGTGAAATAAAAAAAGGGACTAAAAAGTAACATTTAATTTTTTCCCCTTTATACAGTTGTGTCCAAAATTATTCAACCCCCACTGAAATTGAGTGTTTTGGCCAGTTTGACATTGCTTTTGATCATTCAGTCATCTTGCTTACATTTACATTAAAGAGGCACTTGTAGGTCAGACAAATATAACATAACAGTTATAATGAAATAACCACAAATGTCTTTTCTGTGCTCACAGCATTATCAGTTTTATTCAACCCCCAAGTGACATTCAATCTTAGTACTTAGTACAGCATCCTTTTACAGTTATAACAGCTTTTAAACGTGAAGCATAGCTTGACACAAGTGTCTTGCAGCGATCTACGGGTATCTTCGCCCATTCTTCATGGGCAAAGGCCTCCAGTTCAGTCACATTCTTAGGCTTGCGCACTGCAACTGCTTTCTTTAAGTCCCACCAGAGGTTCTCAATCGGATTTAAGTCTGGTGACTGCGATGGCCACTCCAAAATGTTCCAGCCTTTCCTCTGCAACCATGCTCTAGTGGACTTGGAGGTATGCTTGGGATCATTGTCCTGTTGAAAGGTCCAACGTCTCCCAAGCCTCAGGTGTGTGACGGACTGCATCACGTTTCCATCCAATATCTCCTGGTACTGAAGAGAATTCATGGTACCTTGCACACGCTGAAGCTTCCCTGTACCTGCAGAAGCAAAACAGCCCCAAAGCATGATTGACCCTCCACCATGCTTCACAGTAGGCAAGGTGTTCTTTTCATCATAGGCCTTGTTCTTCCTCCTCCAAACATAGCGTTGATCCATGGGCCCAAACAGTTCTAATTTTGTTTCATCAGTCCACAGAACACTATCCCACAACTTTTGTGGTTTGTCCACATGGCTTTTGGCATACTGCAGTCGACTCTTCTTATTCTTTGGAGACAGCAAGGGGGTACGCCTGGGAGTTCTGGCACGGAGGCCTTCATTACGCAGTGTGCGTCTTATTGTCTGGGCTGAAACTTCTGTACCCACATCTGACAAATCTTTTCTCAGTTCCTCAGCAGTCACACGGGGACTTCTCTCCACTCTACGCTTCAGGTAGCGCACAGCAGTCGAAGTCAGCATCTTCTTTCTGCCACGACCAGGTAGCGTTTCAACAGTGCCCTTTGCCTTGAATTTGCGAATGATGCTTCCTAAGGTGTCTCTTGGTATGTTTAACATCTTTGCAATCTTCTTATAGCCATTGCCCTTCCTGTGAAGAGAAATCACCTCTTCTCTTGTCTTCCTGGACCATTCTCTTGCCTTCACCATGTTTGTAACCACACCAGTAAATGTCTAGAAGGAGCTGAGTATCACAGTCATTTTAAAGCTGCCTAATTGGTGCTTATTATGCTTGATTGCTGCTCGGTGACATCCACAGGTGTTTTCAATACCTGATGGAAAGCACCTGTATGAACCTCTGTTCTTCAGAGTGGTAGTCTTTAAGGGGTTGAATAATTGTGGCAATGAAGAAACCACATAAGAACCATTTACTACTGTATTACATAAACAATTGATGTCATTTTAGTTGCATTTGGGTAGTTACAACGTCCTTGTAGGATTTGATTCTGAATACAATTCCAAATGTACACTATAGTCCCTAAACCCCTTTACAGCATTGGGGGTTGAATAATTTTGGACACAACTGTAAATAGACCCCTGGGAGCCCCCACAAGAATCCTCCTAGACTGCCCCAAAGTCGCCATGTTGCGGGGTCGCTGTTCTCTGCCTGGCAGCAGAATCTGGAAGAGAAAGAAAATGCAAGAATTATCCGTATGTGTGAGACATCCTGAGCACATATCCCATTTACATTATCTGATGATAGATAGATAGATAGATAGATAGATAGATAGATAGATAGATACCGGTAGATAGATAGATAGATAGACAGACAGACAGACAGACAGACAGATAGATAGATAGATGATAGATAGATAGATAGATAGATGATAGATAGATAGACAGATAGATAGATAGATGATATACAGTATATGGCTTTAGTTCTCACCATCTGTAGGTTCAGCTCTCTCCTCTTCTGCTGCTGCCTCTGACTCTTCTATGTCAAATGCATCATCCTCATCCTCTCCCTGTGTACCTAATAAAACAACAGTAATATTGGGCTTCATAATGACACCCCGAGATCTTCCCTTCTATACATCCCATGATGTTCTCCATCCCATCCTCAGGGATGTACATTTGACCCCTTCCCAACATCATGGATGATCTCAAGATATTCTGCATCTCATCCTCATGGATGTGCATGGACCCCTTCCCAAGATATTTGCAGCTCCTCCATCATGGATGTACATATGACCCCATCACTAGGTGTTCTTCATCCCACCCTCAAGGATGTCCATATGACCCCACCCCAAGACAGTCCCAACATCATGGATGTACATATGACCCATCCTAAATTGTTCTCCTTCCCAACCTCATGGATGTACATATACCTCCATCCCAAGATATTCTTCATCTTACCCTCACAGATGTACATATGGCCTCATCCCAAGATGTTCTCCATCCCATCCACACAAATGTACATATCACCTCATCCCAAAATATTCTCCATCTCACCCTCACATATGTACATGTGAGCCCAAGTTGTTCATCAATCCACCATCACAGATGTACATATGACAACATCCCATGATGTTCTCCATCTTGCCCTCAAGGATGTACATATAACCCTATCCCAAGATGTTCTCCATCCCACCCTCACAGATTTACATTTGACATCATCTTAAAATATTCTCCATCCCAACCTTAGGGCTGTATATATGACCTCATCCCAAGATGTTCTCCATCCCACTCTCAAAGATGTATACACTATATGACCCTTTCCCAAAATATTCTCCATCTCCCCCTCACAAATGTACATATAACTCCATCCCAAGATATTCTACATCTCACCCTCATAGATGTACCTATGGCCCATCCCAAAATATTCTCCATCTCACACTCACAAATGTAGATATAACCCTATCCCAAGATATTCTCTATCACACCCTCACTGATATACGTATGGCCCTATCCTAAGAGATTCTCCATTCCACCCTCACAGATGTATATTTGACCTCATTCCTGATATTCTCCAGCCCACCCTTAGGGATGTACATATGATCCCATTCCAAGATGCTCTCTATCCCACCCTCAAAGATGTATATATGACCCTTTGCAAAAATATTCTCCAACTCACTCTCACAGATGAACATATAAACTTATACCAAGATATTCTGCATCCCACCCTCACGGATGTACATATGATCCCATCCCAAGATATTCTGCATCCCACCCACACAGATATACATATGACCCCATACCAAGATATTCTCCATCCCACCCTCATATATGTATTTTTTACTTCATCTCAAGATATTCTCCATTCCAACTCTAGGGACATACATAGGATCTTATCCCAAGATGTTCTCCATCCCACCCTAACTGATGTACAGGTGAAACTCGAAAAATTAGAATATCGTGCAAAAGTTCATTTATTTCAGCGATGCAACTTAAAAGCTGAAACTAATATATGAGATAGACTCATTACATGCAAAGCAAGATAGTTCAAGCCATGATTTGTCATCATTGTGATGATTATGGCTTACAGCTCATGAAAACCCCAAATCCACAATCTCAGAAAATGAGAATATTGTGAAAAGGTGGAATATTCTCGGCTCAAAGTGTCCCACTCTAATCAGCTAATTAAGCCATAACACCTGCAAAGGGTTCCTGAGCCTTTAAATGGTCTCTCAGTCTGGTTCAATAGGATTCACAATCATGGGAAAGACTGCTGACCTGACACCATCACTGACACCCTCCATAAGGAGGGAAAGACTCAAAAGGTAATTGCAAAAGAAGTTGGATGTTCCCAAAGTGCTGTATCAAAGCCCATTAATAGTTATGTGGAAGGGAAAAGTGTGGAAGAAAAAGGTGCACAAGCAGCAGGGATGACCGCAGCCTGGAGAGGATTGTCAGGAAAAGGCCATTCAAAAGTGTTGGGGACGTTCACAAGGAGTGGACTGAGGCTGGAGTCAGTGCATCAAGAGCCACCACACACAGACGGATCCTGGACATGGGCTTCAAATGTCGTGTTTCTCTTGTCAAGTCACTCCTGAACAACAAACAACGTCAGAAGCGTCTTACCTGGGCTAAAGAAAAACAGACCTAGTCTGTTGCTCAGTGGTCCAAAGTCCTCTTTTCTGATGAGAGCAACTTTTGCATCTCATTTGGAAACCAAGGACCCAGAGTATGGAGGAAGAATGGAGAGGCCAAAGGACCCCGAGTATGGAGGAAGAATGGAGAGGCCCAAGGACCCCGAGTATGGAGGAAGAATGGAGAGGCCCAAGGACCCCGAGTATGGAGGAGGAATGTAGAGGCCCAAGGACCCCGAGTATGGAGGAAGAATGGAGAGGCCCAAGGACCCCGAGTATGGAGGAAGAATGGAGAGGCACACACTGCAAGATGCTTGAAGTCCAGTGTGAAGTTTCCACAGTCTGTGTTGATTTAAGGAGCCATGCTATCTGCTGGTGTTGGTCCACTGTGCTTCATTAAGTCCAGGGTCAACGCAGCCGTCTACCAGGAGTTTTTGGAGCACTTCATGCTTGAAGCATCCTGGTCTTCCATAACACCTCAGCAGTGCCACAGGCTGATAGCTTCCATGCCACGCCACATTGAGGCAGTAATTGCTGCAAAAGGGGCCCAAACCAAGTACTGAGTACATATGCATGCTTCTACTTTTCAGAGGTCCGATATTGTTCTATGTACAATCCGTGTTTTATTGATTGCATGGAATATTCTCATTTTCTGAGATTGTGGATTTGGGGTTTTCATGAGCTGTAAGCCATAATCATCACAATGATGACAAATCACGGCTTGAACTATCTTGCTTTGCATGTAATGAGTCTATCTCATATATTAGTTTCACCTTTTAAGTTGCTGCACTGAAATAAATTAACTTTTGCATGATGTTCTAATTTTTTGAGTTTCACCTGTACATATGAACCCACCCAACATATTCTCCATTCCACCCTCACAGAAGTACATACTGTATGACTTCATCCCAAGTTATTCTACATCCCCCCAACACAGATACACATATAATCCCATCCAAGATATTCTTGCTTCCACCATCATGTATGTGCAATACATATGCCACCTTACCTTAGTGTCCAACGGGTCTTTTTCTGGGAAGGGGATCGCAGTGTACACAGAAGATTGTTACCCCCCCCCCCCCCAAGAATCATTTCTTTTGTGATACCTGCCCCTATAGATACCTGAACAGAATTCGATGGTCCTCAGCATCTCAGATACATAGTCCACATTGACGCAGAAGTGATCCATGTTCTCATAGCCGGGGTCCGGTCGGTCTATTGTGGATACTTTGGACATGTCTGTGATCCTACAAACAGAATAAGGAGATATATAGAGAGAGCAGAGAAAGAAAGAGAACATCTCATGAACCTAGCAGACAGGTTTAGTCTATGTAGACTTTAGAAGGAGTTGATCAACATTCCAAGCAAGCTCCTAAACCCAAATTGCCCCCTAAGCTTCGACAGGAACCATTCAAGTGCTTTATCAATGCACAGCAAATACGACTGAACATGACCTGTAAAGATGAGGACACACCAGATGCCCCTGGTCCATTGGCTACCTCAAGGAGCACAACCAGAGAGACATCCCGACACAAGAACCTATGTGCCTTAAGTCTTATCATTCCAGGACCAAAAAACAAATGCGTAGCTCCCAAGTGTCCATCATTTGGAAGGACTGGCCATTTTTTGGAACCAAATCCCTCTGTCCCACTTTCCTCAGTATTGTCTCTCTTTTTGTCCTGATGTATAGTTCCTGGGGTCATGTTTTAAATTTGTAGCACCACTACTGACTACTGGAAGGGTGATATTCTACAAGCTTCCGGTCAATGTGTGAGTTTTGCTCATACTTACTTTTTGATCAGCTCTTTTGCTTGCTGTGGGAAAGGAAAAAAAAAAAAGTGAGATACTCAGTCCGACTACGTATATGGTTTCTCCTAAAATGTAACTTGTAACATACAATTCCTACAGTACGCATGATGACAACATATATAAGTAGAAGCAGAGGGTCACTCCATGTCAAGAACAGGGGCGGACTGACAACTCATGGGGCCCCCGGGCAATAGGGGATCATGGGGCCCTCGTGTCCTCACCCACACCCAAAAAAGCCTTTGAAAAAACCAATGAAAAGTACCAGGGGCATCTCATAGGGCCCCCTACTGACCCTGGGCCCTCGGGCAGTGCCTGAGTGCTCGAACGGTCAGTCTGCCCCTGTTCAAGACCATCAATACACACAGAGCTACAGGCATCTGAAATCCATGCAAATCTTGAGTTGGCTTCACCTCCTTCCACCATTCAAACCTCCCTACTTCTCCTTTTATAAGCTTGCTTTATCATTCAAAACCCAATGGGAAGAGTGGGGGCCCCTCCTAACAGAGCTTTGAGCTTCTGCAGGGATGGTGGGAACCCCTTAAAATGGACACAGCAGGTGGTCAGACCCAGAAACTCAACAGAAGGATGGTGAGAACCCCTCATAACAAGTACAACAGGTATGCCAACCAGGGATGGTGGGAACCAATCATAATGGTCACAGCAAGACTTGTGCCTATTAAGAGGGTTTTCAGTATCCCTGTGCTGAGCTCCCAACTCTGTACATCTGCTTTGTTCATTATAAGAGGGTCCTACCATCCCTGCACTGCGTTCAGGAGTCTGCACACCTACTGTGCCCATCATGAGGGGTTCCCACCATCCCTATGCTGAGTTCCCGGGTCTGTACACCTGCTATGCCCATCATGAGGGGTTCCCACCATCCCCGTGCTGAGTTCCCGGGTCTGTACACCTGCTATGCCCATCACGAGGGGTTCCCACCATCCCTATGCTGAGTTCCCGGGTCTGTACCATTTTATGCCCATCATGAGGGGTTCCCACCATCCCTGTGCTGAGTTCCTGGGTCTCTAGGAACTCAGCACAAGGATGGTGGGAACACCTCATAATAAGTACAACAGGTATGCCAACCTGAGAATTCAGGGATGGTGGGAACCCCTCATAATGGGCACAGCTGGACTTGCTGTGCCCATTCTGAAGGGTTCCTACCATCTCTGAGTTCCTGGGTCTGTATACCTGCTGTGTCCATTCTGAGGGGTTCCCACCATCTCTGCACTGAGTTCCAGGTCTGTACACCTGCTGTGCCCATCAAGAGGGGTTCCCACTATCTCTGCATACGTTCCCTGGTCTGTACACCTGCTGTGCCCATTACGAGGCGTTCCCACCATCATAGGTCTGGTAATGGGGTCCCAATCCATGCTTTACAACTTTGAGGCATAGTGTGAATTTCAGTCACAGATGTTCACCAGAGTAGTACCTTTGGAGCAGCATATCCAACCAATAACACCTATGGGTGCTGACCATATCACTTTCAAATCCCAAGGACGAGCACCTCCAACCAATAACACCCATAAGTGCAGACCAGAACCCTCTCAGACTCCAGGGAAGAGCGCACCCCACCAATAAAACCGATGGGTACAGGCCATCACCCTCTTGAATTCCAAGGAAGAGCACATCCCACCAATAAAACCCACTGGGTACAAGGCAGAATCCTCTCAGATCCTGGGAGGAGCACATCCCATCAAAAGCACCCATGGGTGCTGACCACATCCCTCTCAGACCCCAGGGAAGAGCACATCCACTCAACAACACCCACAGGTGCAAAACAGAACCCACTCAGACCCCGGAAAGGAGCAAACCCCACCAATAAAACCTATGGGTATAGGTCAGTACCCTCTCAAATTCCAAGGAAGATCACATCTCACCAATAACACCTGTGGGCGCACACAAGAACCCTCTCAGACCCCGGGAGGAGCACATCCCATCAATAGCACCTATGGGTGCAGACCACATCCCTCTCAGACCCCAGGGAAGAGCACGTCCACTCAACAACACCCACATATTCAAACCAGAACCCTCTCAGACTCCGGACACCCTCTCAAATACCAAGGAAGATCACATCCCACCAATAACATCCGTGGGTGCACACAAGAACCCTCTCAGACCCCAGGGAAGAGCACATCCACTCAACAACACCCACAGGTGCAGACGAGAACCCTCTTAGACCTTGGAAAGGAGCAAACCCCACCAATAAAACCTATGGGTACAGGTCAGCACCATCTCAAATTCCAAGGAAGATCACATCCCACCAATAACACCTGTGGGTGCACACAAGAACCCTCTCAGACCCCGGGAGGAGCATATCCCATCAGTAGCAGCCATGGGTGCACACCACATCCCTTTCAGACCCCAGGGAAGAGCACATCCACTTAACAATACCCACAGGTGCAGACCAGAACCCTCTCAGACCCTGTATTGGAGCACCCCCACCAATAAAAACTATGGGTACAGACTAGCACCGTCTCAACTTCCAAGGAAGATCACATCCCACCAATAACACCCATGGGTGCACACAAGGACCCTCCCAGACCCCAGGGAAGAGCACATCCACTCAAAAACACCCACAGGTGCAGACCACAACCCTCTCAGACTCCGTAATGGAGCACCCCCCCATCAATAAAACCTATGGGTACAGACTAGCACCCTCTCAAATTCCAAGGAAGGCCACATCCCACCAATACTCATGGATGCAGACCAGAACCCTCTCTGACCCTAGGGACAAGCGCATCCCATTAATAACACCCATGGGTGCAGGCCAGAACTTTCTGGTCCCCTGCAAACAGCCCAACCCCGTTCTCAGACATGGTATGACCACACTTCCATGCCCCCATACTCATAGTGGAATTTGAGGTGTAGGTCCGCACCTGCAGAAACGCAGCCATCTGTGGCTCATCCATGGACTGTATGGAAGTCTCCACAAGTTTGGAAGTGACTTCGAGGTGGTCGCCATGTTTGCGGATCAGCCCTCGCACATACTGCAGCTTCTCCTCCTGCTGCCGTGTGATCATTTGTAATAATTCCTTCTTCCTCTCCTCCAGGATGTTATAGAGAGAGTCAAATCTCTGGCTCAGGTGCTGCTTCTGCCTGCGGCTGTTGTCCTGGACAAGAGGGGGGGAGGGGTATGTTACATTATAACGTCCCATTACATTGACTTGAGATCCCCCTTACAACAGAGTCCTCATCAGAGTCCCCCTTTACACTAAGGTCTCCATCAGAGTCCCTCTTTACACCAAGGTCTCCATCAGAGTCCCCCTTTACACTAAGGTCTCCATCAGAGTCCCCCTTTACACTAAGGTCTCCATCAGAGTCCCTCTTTACACCAAGGTCTCCATCAGAGTCCCTCTTTACACCAAGGTCTCCATCAGAGTCCCCCTTTACACTAAGGTCTCCATCAGAGTCCCCCTTTACACTAAGGTCTCCATCAGAGTCCCTCTTTACACCAAGGTCTCCATCAGAGTCCCTCTTTACACCAAGGTCTCCATCAGAGTCCCCCTTTACACCAAGGTCTCCATCAGAGTCCCTCTTTACACCAAGGTCTCCATCAGAGTCCCTCTTTACACCAAGGTCTCCATCAGAGTCCCCCTTTACACTAAGGTCTCCATCAGAGTCCCCCTTTACACTAAGGTCTCCATCAGAGTCCCTCTTTACACCAAGGTCTCCATCAGAGTCCCTCTTTACACCAAGGTCTCCATCAGAGTCCCCCTTTACACCAAGGTCTCCATCAGAGTCCCTCTTTACACCAAGGTCTCCATCAGAGTCCCTCTTTACACCAAGGTCTCCATCAGAGTCCCCCTTTACACTAAGGTCTCCATCAGAGTCCCCCTTTACACTAAGGTCTCCATCAGAGTCCCTCTTTACACCAAGGTCTCCATCAGAGTCCCTCTTTACACCAAGGTCTCCATCAGAGTCCCCCTTTACACCAAGGTCTCCATCAGAGTCCCCCTTTACACTAAGGTCTCCATCAGAGTCCCTCTTTACACCAAGGTCTCCATCAGAGTCCCCCTTTACACCAAGGTCTCCATCAGAGTCCCCCTCTACTTCAGGGTGCCCATTAGAGTCCCCCTTACATAAGACTCTTCCCCTACGTTAGGGTCCTTACATGGGCAGACTGACCATTTGGAAACTCGGGCACTGCCCGAGGGCCCAGAGTTAGTAGTGGGCCCCATCAGATGCCCCTGGTACCTTTCATAGGCTTTTTTGGGTGTGGTTTGAGTGTAGGTGAGGACACAGGGGCCCCATGATCCCTTACTGCCTGGGGGCCCCATGAGTTGTCAGTCCACCCCTGGGTCCTTATCAGAGTTCCACCTACACCAGAGTTCCCTCTTAAATTAGAGTCTCCCCTTCATCAGGGTCCCCATCAAATTCCCCCCCTACATCAACATCCCCCCTTACATCAGAGTAGACGTGCAGAATGGAAAAATTTGCTTCATTTCGGATCGATTTGTTAAGTTATTAGTTCCGTTTAATTGCATTTGTAATGAAATTCGTTTCGTTTATTCATTTTGGACCGGATTTAAATTTTTAACAATGGATTCAAAGTATTTAAATCAAATTCAAATCGATCCAAATTCACGTTGAAGAATAGCTGATTCTATTCTATTCAAAATTTGAATTTTGGAAGACGGTTATATTCTTTCTGTTCTATTCGATTCTTTTCTATTCTATTTTATTCTATTCTTTTATTTTCTATTCTGTTCTGATTTACTCTGTTCTATTATTTTATATACCAGTCTATTCTATTTGATTCTATTCTATTCTTTTCCATTCTATTCCTTTATTTTATATTCTATTCCATTCTATTCTTTTATTTTCTATTCTGTTCTGATTTACTCTATTCTTTTCTATACCATTCTATTCTATTTGATTCTATTATTTTCCATTCTATCCCTTTATTTTATATTCTATTCCATTCTATTCTTTTATTTTCTATTTTGTTCTGATTTACTCTATTCTTTTCTATATCTTTCTATTCTATTTGATTCTATTCTTTCCATTCTATCCCTTTATTTTATATTCTATTCCATTCTATTCTATTTTATTCTATTCCTTTATTTTATATTCTGTTCTGATTTACTCTATTCTGTTCCTTTCTATACCATTCTATTCTACTTGACTCTTTTCTATTCTTTTCCATTATATCCCTTTATGTTCTATGCTATTCCATTCTATTCTATTCTATTCTATTTTATTCTTTTATTTTCTATCCTGTTCTGTTTCAGGCACCTTTCACGCTGACAGTCTGATCGGGGTCCACCTGTCAGTTTTTCAGGAGGACCTGATCAAGTGTCAGTGGACAAGTGTCCACTGACACCCGCTGGTATCCAATTCTGTGAGCCTGTCATCCAGCGGATCAGATGACAGTCAGGTGGAAATGGACAAGCAGTCCGTTTCCATCCGACCACCCCATAGAAGTCAGACCTGTCATCCTCCTTCTAAGCAGGAATCAGCAGGTCTGTGTCTTCTGAAAGGGGCCTTACAAGGGGCGGACTGACCATTTTGAAACTCGGGCAATGCCCGAGGGCCCGGGGTCATTAGGGGGCCCCATGAGATGCCCCTGGTACCTTTTTCATAGGCTTTTTTGAGTTTGGGCAAGGACACAGGGGCCCTATGATCCCCTACTGCCCGGGGGCCCCATGAGTTGTCAGTCCGCCCCTGGACCTTACTCTATTTTTTTCCTTCAAAATACATCAGGGTCCCCATCAGAGTTCCCCCTACACCAGAGTCCCCCTTACATCACAGTGTCTCTTACATCAGGTCCCCCATCAGAGTTCCCCCTACACCAGAGCTCCCCCCTTCCATCATAGTCCCCCTTACATCATGATCCTCATCAGAGACCTTCCTTACATCAGAGTTCCCATGAGAGTTACCCTTTACATCAGAGTCTTCCCTTACATCAAGGTCCCCATCAGAGTGCCCATGAGATGATCAGGAAATGTGGGCATTCGACAAGAGATGGTCAGAGACTGGAGGCATATTATGAGATGGTCAAAGACTCCAGTCATGCTACAAGAGATGGTCTGAGAGTGTAGACATACTACAATAGATGGTCTTAAACTGCAAACATATTACAGGAGATATAATACAAACTTACAGCGCTGCCCTCAGAACTCTTGCAACTAAAGCGTATATTGACTTCTGTTGTCACGAAGTAGAGTATGTATGGACACCAAGCACGTTTGGGCACAAGTTATATACACTATATTGCCAAACCGATTGGCCCCGCCCTCCAAATCATGTGATTCAGGTGTTCCAATCCCCTCCATGGACACAGGTGTATACAATCAAGCCCCTAGGCATGCAGACTGCTTCTACAAACATTGGTGAAAGAATGGGTCGCTCTCAGGAGCTCAGTGACTCCAAGCGTGGTCCCGTGATAGGTTGTCACCGTGTAATAAGTCCATCCGTGACATTTCCTGGCTACTAAATATTCCACGCTCAACTGTTAGTGGGATTATAACAAAGTGGAAGCAACTGGGAACAACAGCAACTCAGCCACCAAGTGGTAGGCCACGTCACATGACAGAGCGTGGTCAGTGCATGCTGAAGCGCACAGTGCGCAGAAGTCGCCAACTGTCTGCAGAGTCAATAGCTAAAGACCTCCAAACTTGGTGTGGCCTTCAGATGAGCCCAACAACAGTGTGTAGAGAGCTTCATGGAATGGGTTTCCATGGCCGAGCAGCTGCATCCAAGCCTTCCATCACCAAGTGCAATGCAAAGTGTCGGATGCCGTGGTATAAAGCATGCCGCCACTGGACTCTAGAGTAGTGTGAGGTGTTCTTTGGAGTGACCAATCACGGTTCTCTGTGTGCCGATCCAATGGATGTGTCTGGGTTTGGTGGTTGCCAGGAGAACGGTACTTTCCTGACTGCATTGTGCCAAGTGTAAAGTTTGGTGGAGAGGGGATTATGGTGGGGGGTTGTTTTTCAGGGGTTGGGCTTGGCCCCCTAGTTCCCGTGAAGGGAACTCTTGAGGCGTCAGCATACCAAGACATTTTGGACAATTTCATGCTCCCAACTTTGTGGGAAGAGTTTGGGGATGGCCTCTTCCTGTTCCAACATGACTGCACACCAGTGCACAAAGCAAGGTCCATAAAGACATGGAGGAGCCAGTTTGGGGTGGAGGAACTTGACTGGCCTGCACAGAGTCCTGACCTCAACCCCATAGAACACCTTTGGGATGAATTAGAGTGGAGACTGTGAGCCAGGCCTCCTCCCCGACATCAGTGCCTGACCTCACAAATGTGCTTCTGGAAGAATGGTCCAACCTTCCCATAGACACCCTCCTAAACCTTGTGGACGGCCTTCCCAGAAGAGTTGAAGCTGTTATAGCTGCAAAGGGCGGGGCCAACTCAATATTGAACCCTACGGACTAAGACTGGGGGGCCATTAAAGGTCATGTGCGTGGAAAGGCCGACCAATACTTTTGGCAATATAGTGTATATATTCTGCATGATTTTTGTATTTCATTGTATGTCTTCATATGGTTAGAGTGGAGCTCGTATTTGTCTATATACTTTGGGTTATGGAAGATGTTTAATGTATAATTGAGAGCAGTTCTGTAAGTTTGTATTATATTCACTGAAGGTATAGAGCCTTTGCAGCATCCACGCATTTAATTTATTTTTTTAAATTTTTTACTATATACAGTATGCATTATTTATTATTTCTCACACACCATTTATTTTATCTATTGACTTTTGTCACACATATTGTGATCCTAACATAGGAGAATTACACCAAAAAATCAATATTACTGGATATGGCCAGGACTCCAGCCATGCTACAATAGATGGTCAGAGACTTGAGACATACAGGTGAAACTCGAAAAATTTGAATATTGTGAAAAGTTCATTTATTTCAGTGCAGCAACTTAAAAGGTGAAACTAATATATGAGACAGACTCATTACATGCAAAGCAAGATAGTTCAAGCCGTGATTTGTCATCATTGTGATGATTATGGCTTACAGCTCATGAAAACCCCAAATCCACAATCTCAGAAAATGAGAATATTACATGCAATCAATAATACAAGGATTGTACATAGAACAATATCGGACCTCTGAAAAGTAGAAGCTGCATATGTACTCAGTACTTGGTTTGGGCCCCTTTTGCAACAATTACTGCCTCAATGCGGCGTGGCATGGAAGCTATCAGCCTGTGGCACTCCTGAGGTGTTATGGAAGACCAGGATGCTTCAATAGCGGCCTTCAGCTCTTCTGCATTGTTCGGTCTCATGTCTCTCATCTTTCTCTTGGCAATGCCCCATAGATTCTCTATGGGGTTCAGGTCAGGCCAGTTTGCTGGTCAATCAAGCACAGTAATCCCATGGTCATTGAACCAGGTTTTGGTGCTTTTGGCAGTGTGGGCCGGTGCCAAGTCCTGCTGAAAAATGAAGTCAGCATCCCCATAAAGCTCATCTGCGGAAGGAAGCATGAAGTGCTCCAAAATCTCCTGGTAGGCGGCTGCGTTGGCCCTGGACTTAATGAAGCACAGCGGACCAACACCAGCAGATGACATGGCTCCCCAAATCAACACAGACTGTGGAAACTTCACACTGGACTTCAAGCATCTTGCAGTGTGTGCTTCTCCATTCTTCCTCCCTACTCTGGGTCCTTGGGCCTCTCCATTCTTCCTCCATACTCGGGGTCCTTGTGCCTCTCCATTCTTCCTCCATACTCTGGGTCCTTGGGCCTCTCCATTCTTCCTCCATACTCGGGGTCCTTGTGCCTCTCCATTCTTCCTCCATACTCTGGGTCCTTGTGCCTCTCCATTCTTCCTCCATACTCGGGGTCCTTGTGCCTCTCCATTCTTTCTCCATACTCGGGGTCCTTGTGCCTCTCCATTCTTTCTCCATACTCGGGGTCCTTGTGCCTCTCCATTCTTCCTCCATACTCGGGGTCCTTGTGCCTCTCCATTCTTCCTCCATACTCGGGGTCCTTGTGCCTCTCCATTCTTCCTCCATACTCGGGGTCCTTGTGCCTCCCCATTCTTCCTCCATACTCGGGGTCCTTGTGCCTCTCCATTCTTCCTCCATACTCGGGGTCCTTGTGCCTCTCCATTCTTCCTCCATACTCTGGGTCCTTGGGCCTCCCCATTCTTCCTCCATACTCGGGGTCCTTGTGCCTCTCCATTCTTCCTCCATACTCTGGGTCCTTGTGCCTCTCCATTCTTCCTCCATACTCGGGGTCCTTGTGCCTCTCCATTCTTCCTCCATACTCGGGCTCCTTGGGCCTCTCCATTCTTCCTCCATACTCGGGGTCCTTGTGCCTCTCCATTCTTCCTCCATACTCAGGGTCCTTGTTTTCCAAATGAGATGCAAAAGTTGCTCTCATCAGAAAAGAGGACTTTGGACCACTGAGCAACAGGCCAGGTCTGTTTTTCTTTAGCCCAGGTACGACGCATCTGACGTTGTTTGTTGTTCAGGAGCGGCTTGACAAGAGGAATACGACATTTGAGGCCCATGCCCAGGATCCGTCTGTGTGTGGTGGCTTTTGATGCACTGACTCCAGCCTCAATCCACTCCTTGTGAAAGTCCCCAACACTTTTGAATGGCCTTTTCCTGACAATCCTCTCCAGGCTGCGGTCATCCGTGCTGCTTGTGCACCTTTTTCTTCCACACTTTTCCCTTCCACATCACTTTCTATTAATGTGCTTTGATACAGCACTTTGGGAACATCCAACTTCTTTTGCAATTCCCTTTTGAGGCTTTCCCTCCTTATGGAGGGTGTCATTGATGGTTTTCTGCACAACTGTCAGGTCAGCAGTCTTTCCCATGATTGTGATTCCTGCTGAACCAGACTGAGAGACCATTTAAAGGCTCAGGAACCCTTTGCAGGTGTTCTGGATTAATTATCTGATTAGAGTGGGACACTTTGAGCCGAGAATATTCCACCTTTTCACAATATTCTCATTTTCTGAGATTGTGGATTTGGAATTTTCATGAGCTGTAAGCCATAATCATCACAATGATGACAAATTACGGCTTGAACTATCTTGCTTTGCATGTAATGAGTCTATCTCATATATTAGTTTCACCTTTTAAGTTGCTGCACTGAAATAAACGAACTTTTGCACGATATTCAAATTTTTCGAGTTTGACGTGTACTTGTAGATGGTCAAAGACTCCATTCATGCTACAAGAGATGGTCAGAGAGTGTAGACATACTACAATAGATGGTCAGAGACTGGAGACATACTAGTAGATGGTCAAAGACTCCAGTCATGCTACAAGAGATGGTCAGAGAGTGTAGACATACTACAATAGATGGTCAGAGACTGGAGACATACTAGTAGATGGTCAAAGACTCCATTCATGCTACAAGAGATGGTCAGAGTCTGGAGACATACTACAATAGATGGTCAGAGACTGGAGACATACTAGTAGATGGTCAAAGACTCCAGTCATTCTACAAGAGATGGCCAGAAAGTGTAGACATACTACGGTAGATGGTCAGAGACTTGAGACATACTAGTAGATGGTCAAAGACTTCAGTCATGCTACAAGAGATGATCAGAGAGTGTAGACATATTACTATAGATGGTCAGAGACTGGAGACATACTAGTAGATGGTCAGAGACTGGAGACATACTAGTAGATGGTCAAAGACTCCAGTCATGCTATCAGAGATGGTCAAAGACTGGAAACATACTAGGAGAAGGTCAGAGACTCCAGCCATGCTCTAAGAGAGGGTCAAAGACTTCAGAAATATTACAGGAGATGGTCAAAGACTCCAGTCATGCTACAAGAGATGGTCAGAGAGTGTAGACATGTTCAGAAAAATGCTATAGTAGTTGGTGACTAAGGGTATGCTACAGGAGACATTCAAAGACCAGGTACACTTTATCTGAGACTTCTAGACATCACTACTATAGGCAAAAGGAAAACACAGACTACTATCAGCAGGTGTCAGTATCACTCACTTCAACACTTTTGCAGATCTCCTCCATCTGTGTGATAATTGCCTGAATCCGATCATTGCCAGCAACCAGCATCGCAATCCCATCACTGAGGTCGCTCTGGGGAGACAAGAATATTGGTCATTTCATTTATAGTTCAGAAGAAAACAGAGCTAGAAGACGTGTTGGTGGAGTGCTGGACACAAATGTGAATTATTCCAGGCTTCCAGGGGAAGTTCCTGGGGGTTCCCGGAGCAATCTGAAGACTATGTAAAAGAACGAGAGTGCCACAGGTATTGGATAAGTCCAGAAAAAGTATATTTTTCACAACAAAAGGAAGCTATACCCAACGCGTTTCACATCCTCCTTCATCAGGGCTTGTATGCTGACCATGATTGATGATTGGAGATAATATGGACAGGTCATTTTAGTAAATGAAGAATAGGTAATGGCGTAGGTAATAAACATTTCAAGACTTCTAGATACTCTTCATATTGCTCTGGGGGACCTCAGGAACACCTGGCAAAGAACGGACACCCAGCTCATCGTGGGCAGCTAAAAATTTGCAGAAACCTAGCTCCGTGTAAATTATAATGGATGTTGGCTGGCTGGACCCCAACCTAAGCTAGGGTACTAAATATTTATAGAAAATAAAATTCAGATGGCACTAACAGGTGAGATGCCCCATTCACACACCGAATATTACTTTAGACCTTTGCCAACAGTCAAGCCAACTTATGTTTTTTAGGACAGTGTTTCTAAACTAGGGTGCCATGGCACCATGGGGTGCTGTTTCAGTTACTTCTGGGGTGCCGCAAGTACAGGACCTAGCCTGCCCTTGATCAGCTTCATGAGTTGCCATGGCTTGGGCGGGCCGACCATCAGCACCATAACAACCATTGACACTCTAGGATCAGGACGCATGGGGGTTGATTTACTAAAACTGTAGAGTGCAACATCTGGTGCAGCTTCTTTGGTGTTATTGTCAAAGCTTAATTGACCAAGCTGAACTTAGAAGCAGATTGGCTACCATGCACAACTTCACCAGAGTTTTCACTCTCCAGTTTTAGTAAATCAACCCCATGGTGTCATTCGTTTCTGTAGTGCTGGTGGCAGATCTGCCCACACAATGGCAACCCATGACTTTGATCCAGGGCAGGTGGCAAGTAGGACCACCCCAGCATTGGGGAGAAGATTGAAATCTGCTTCCTCCAGACCTGCTCTACCTTCTGTCACGCTGCTAGAGTCAAATGGTAGGGTTCAGATGTTAAGAGGGAACCACGTGATTGGTAGGCTCTGTGATGGAGGAACTGTATGATTGGAGGTCCTGTAATGGGTGACTGCATGATTAGGGGGTCAGTGATGGGGGACTATGTGATTAGGGGGCTGTGTGATAGGGGGGACTATGTAATTAGTGGGCTGTTTGATAGGTGGACTCTGACATGTGATGGGGGCTTCTCATGTTAAGGGGGACCTCTGATGTGATGAGAGGACCTCTGACGTGATGGGGGGACCACTGACATGATGGGGGGCCTCTGACATGATGGGAAGCTTCTGATGTGAAGCTAATTTCATCAAGAAAGTTGTGTTCCTTGTCCCCTGTGATGGGCAACTGCATGACTGGGGGGTCGGTGATGGGGGACTATGTGATTAGGGGGCTTGGTGATGGGGGGGACTATCTAATTAAGGGGCTTTTTGATGGGGGGACTCTGACATGTGATGGGGGCTTCTCGTGCTAAGGGGGACATCTGATGTGATGGGGGGACCTCTGACATGATGGGAGGCCTCCAACATGATGGAAAGCTTCTGATGTGAAGCTAATTTCATCAAGAAAGTTGTGTTCCTTGTCACAGGATTAGCGACCCTGTGATGGGCAACTGCATGATTGGGGGGTCAGTGATGGGGGACTATGTGATTAGGGGGCTTGGTGTTGGAGGGGACTATGTAATTAAGGGGCTCTTTGATGGGGGGACTCTGACATGTGATGGGGGGCTTCTCGTGCTAAGGGGGACATCTGGTGTGATGGGGGACCTCTGACGTGATGGGAGGTCTCCAACATGATGGGAAGCTTCTGATGTGAAGCTAATTTCATCAAGAAAGTTGTGTTCCTTGTCCCAGGCTCAGGTTTCCCATTGATATGTAAAATTTTGTTTTTTAGCTGGTGTGCCTTGGGACTCCATGACTGAGAAATGCTGTTTGCTAGGATATTGATTGAAAATATAATTGTATGTTCAACATCTCTTACTGACTCTAACAAGATACAATCAGAGGGAGAATTTGAGAACTGGGCAGGTTTTCTCATCACCATACTGGAGCACCTCGTAAACCTGGGGCCAAGGTACATACATGTCGCAACCTCTCCTATTGACTCTAACAAGATAAAATCAGGGGGAGAATGTGTGAACTAGGCAGGTTTTCTCATCACCATATTGAAGCACCTTGTAAACCTGGGGCCACGGTGCATAAATGTCGCAGAGCCTCAGTGGTTTAAACACACCATGTCAATGACTTCATTTCCAGTATGCAATGAAGGGTTCACATCTCAGGATTTCCAGCCCTGACCAACCTTGGTAGATGTACGTATGTACTTGTGTGACCTCTTCCACCAATCACAGCTATGATATGGGTCTCGAGCAGGGGCGGACTGACCATTTGGAAACTCGGGCACTGCCCGAGGGCCTGGGGTCAATAGGGGGCCCCATGAGATGCCCCTGGTACCTTTTTTATAGGCTTTTTTGTTTGGGCAAGGACACAGGGGCCCTTATGATCCCCTATTGCCCGGGGGCCCCATGAGTTGTCAGTCCGCCCCTGGTCTCGAGATAAAACCTCTCATATATATTCAGGAAGTACCTTCTGTCTTTTGTAGATGCTGGACAAAGGAGCCACTTCACAGTCCTTGTGGGCCCCGAAAACCTTACACATGGAACAGGTAGGAATCTCACAGGTTAAGCAATAAATGTTGATTTTCTCATCCTCGTGTTCCTCACACAACAAATGCTGCTCTGTCGTCTTTGTATTCAGAGGCCTGGACAAAATGGAGACAAATTATGGATTGGAAAAACAAGCGTGCTGAACCATCCTCTTACTCTGTAAAGGTTCTCATTTCTCCAGGTCATGGTATAGCTAGCAGAGCTTGGTCACGTTCAGCTGGACATGTTCTGTAATGTTGAAGATGTTGGTGTTTTCCCCAAGCCATTCAATGGGTTACAGTCATTATAACTGAAGAAGAGAAGCTACGAAATGTCTTCAACATTACAGAACATGTCCAGTATTGAGCTATAATCATTAGAACTGAAGAAGTGGCTTGGGGAAGCTACAAAACATCTTCAGCAAGTCCAGTTTCAGTATTGAGTTAATCGTTAGAACTCAAGAAGTGGCTTGGGGAAGCAATGAAACATCTTCAACAAGTCCAGTTTCAGTATTGCGTTAATTGTTAGAACTCAAGAAGTGGCTTGGGGAAGCAACGAAACATCTTCAACGAGACAGAATAAGTCCTGAATGTGACCACCTACTGCTAACCATCCCTCTACTCCAATATTTTTTATTGCAACTCCAAACTGTATTGTTGTACAAAGAACACCGATCAGCTTTAGGCGTTGTATTGGTCAAGATCAAGATTTACCTGGATGACTCCTGCTTATAGATGTCGATGATATTTTCCACCAGCAGGTTCCGTTGCAGTCCATAGACTCCATGTCTGTCAAGGACCACTTCATGACGGCAGGATGGACAGCGGAAACGTCCCCCTGAGGACACCGTGCTGGAGCCCCGGGACTGCCACAATGGGTTGGAAGCCTGGAGATAAAGAAAATATTACTGTATTGGAAAATTATGTTTAGTACCGGGTGTGGTGGGGGAATGTCTTATTATTATGTGTTGACAGTTCACAGTTTTATGCGTAATATTCTGCAAATTCATGATTTGATATACAAATTGAATACATGTCAATGACAAGGACCTTCACAGTTACCATTGTGCTTATGTTAGCACTCAACCAAACAAGCCATCAAATGGCTGGTGTCATAGCATCATGTCAACAGCAGATTAAACAGAGGCTAACATGGTGGATTCCTTGACTGTACGGGATAGGAAGGTTTAGATCCTGAGTGCCACCAATCTGGTTCCATACTGTACTTACCTTTCTTTGTCCATGCCATGTCCTCAACTCCCTGCTAAATACTGGGAGGATCAGACAGTAGAAATACAAAATTCTCTCCAAATATCTCCGGTCATTGAATGCAGGTCTTCACACCTTCCATTGACTCTTCATCTTCATCTGTATCCTCCCATCGTCCCCTATTTATTCTCACCACCTTCTCTTTTCCACATTAATAAAGAAGTGTGCATGGGCTGTGTCAGAATACACACAGTGGGAGGAGCCGTGACACCCTGGAGTGGAAAAAGCCATGTTAACCCAGATGTCAACCAAGAGGATCAACGATGGAAAGAACTATGACATCGGCAGTAGGGGAACTGCCAATGAAGAGCTGGAAGAGCCATGTCAGCTGCACTGAGAGAAACAATGAGAGCTTGGAGCTGTCATGTCATTCCAGGTGTCAATCAGAAACAGTCACGTTTCCTGGGTTTGGGGAAAATGTTCAACCTGTAGTGGAATGAGCCATGACAGCCTGCAGAGGAAGGACCCATATTATCCTATTATCCTAGATGTCAATCGGGAGGAACAACATTACCTGCAGTTGGAAGAGCCATGGAATCCACAGTGGGAGGACTGTCAATGTGGAGTTGGAAGAGCCATGTTGCATCTAGAGGAGCCATGACTATCTGAAGCTGAAGGTGCCATGTCATTGCAGATGTTACCTGGGAGCAGTCACGTCCTCTAAGTTTGCAAAAGCCATTGAAACCTGCAGTAGAATGAGCCATGGCAGCCTGGACTTGAAGGTGCCTTGTCATTCCAGATGTCACCTTGGAGCAGTCACATCCTGTGGGTTTGGAGGAGCCATATCAACCAACATTGGAAGGAGCCATGACAGCTAAAAGCTGAAGATGCTACATCACTCCGAATGTCACCTGGGAGCAGTCACATTCCCTGGGTTTGGAGGAGACATTTCAACCCTCAGTGGAAGGAGCCATGACAGACTGGAGTGGAAGGACCCATGTTATCTTAGATGTCATCTGGGAGGAATAACATCCCCACAATGTAAAGTTGGAAGAGCCATGTCAGCTTCAATGGGAGGAGCCATTACAGCCTGGAACTGAAGACACCATGTCATTCCAGATGTTATCTGGGAGCAGTACACCTGGGTTTGCTGGAGTCATACAAAACCAGCGTTGTAAGCAGCAATGACAGCCAAATGATATAGAAACCATGTAATTCCAGATGTCACCTGGGAGAAGTCATATCCCCATGGTTTGGAGGAGCCTTTTTTACCTGCCGTGGAAGGAGCCATGACAGCCTAGAGCTCAAGATGCCATGTCATCCTAGATTTCACCTTAGAGAAATCATATCCATTGGGTTTGGAGGAAGCATATCAACTGGTAGTGGAAGGAGCCTTGACAGCCAGGAGTTGAACGTGCCATGTCATCCCAGATGTCACCTAGGAGCAGTCACATTCCCTGGGTTTGGAGGAGCCATAACAACTGGCAAAGGAAGGAGCCATTACAATTAAGATTTGAAGATGCCATGTCATCCCAGATGTCACCTTGAAGCAGTCACATCCCATGGGGTTGAAGAGGTCATTTCAATCTGCAGTAGAAGAAACCATCCATGACAGACTGGAGTAGAAGGAGCCATGTTATCTTAGATGGCAACTTGAAGTAGTAAAACTCCCCTGGGCTTGGGTGTGCCATTTCAACCTGCAATGGAAGGAGCCATGACAGCCATGAAGGAGTCATGTCACCTAGAAGCAGTCACATTTCCTGGGTTTGGAGGAGCCATATCAACTGGCAAATGAAGGTGCCATGTCATCCCAGATGTCACCTTGAAGCAGTCACATCCCATGGGTTTGAAGAGGTCATTTCAATCTGCAGTGGAAGAAACCATCCATGACAGACTGGAGTAGAAGGAACCATGTTATCTTAGATGGCAACTTGAAGTAGTAAAACTCCCCTGGGCTTGGGTGTGCCATTTCAACCTGCAATGGAAGGAGCCATGAGAGCCATGAAGGAGTCATGTCACCTAGAAGCAGTCACATTTCCTGGGTTTGGAGGAGCCATATCAACTGGCAAATGAAGGTGCCATGTCATCCCAGATGTCACCTTGAAGCAGTCACATCCCATGGGTTTGAAGAGGTCATTTCAATCTGCAGTGGAAGAAACCATCCATGACAGACTGGAGTAGAAGGAGCCATGTTATCTTAGATGGCAACTTGAAATATTAAAACTCCCCTGGATTTGGACAAGCCATTTAAACCTGCAGTGGAAGGATCCAAAGGTACCATGTCATTCCAGATGTCCTCAGGAAACAGTCCCATCTGCTGAGTTTGGAGGAGCCATATCAACTGGCAGTGGAAGGCGCCACGACGGCCTACAGCTGAAGGTGCAATATCATCACAAATGTCACCTGGGAGCAATCATTCCTCATGGGTTTGGAGGAGCTATTTCAGTCTGGTGGAACTGGAACGTGGTGGAGCCTAGTGTTAGTAGCCAAGACACTTTGTATTATGTCACCACCAGCAGACAGTGAGAGCAGTTGTTCCACAACAGACACAATATTCTTCAAAAGACACTATGTACTTAGCTGAAAACTACAAACCATAACTACCAACAAAGACTTCCTGTACAAATACTGTGTAGTATCTTCCATAGTCATAGTCCAGTACTTGCATGTCTCTTGACTTGGCCCTGTCCTGGTATTCATGGTACAAATACTGTGTAGTATCTTCCATGGTCTGTCCCTTCCCATGGTCCTCAGATGCCTACTGGCCATAATGTGCCATTATACCACTGCTGTTTTTTTTTTGTGCACTTTTAGGATTTAACTCAAAATCTGTTGGTCTTCCCTATAAAATACGAGGAGTGTAGGCTCCCTAAAGCAGCAAGGAGTTCCCTTACAGCCTCGTGGCTCATAGTCCAGTACTTGCATGTCTCTTGACTTGGGCCTGTCCTGGTACTCATGGTACAAATACTGTGTAGTATCTTCCATGGTCTGTCCCTTCCCATGGTCCTCAGATACCTGCTGGCCACAATGTGCCATTACACCACTGCTGTTTTTTTGTCACCTGGCTATTATGCTCATCCACTGGCTTCAGCATCAGGTGACTAGCATTTTCAGAAACAGACTTCAACACTGGAAGCCTTCACGTTTCTCTCTGAGGATAGCCCTGCCCGGCCACAAGACACCCCTGATCACATGGACAGATCTGTCCCAACCATCACAGACATATAAGAAGCCAACACTGAGCCAAGCAGAAGAAATAATTTATCACGTCTGAAACCCGACCAATATCTAATCCACCGACACACGTCCACAACTCCACACCTTAGGTGGGCTATATGAGCCAAGTCACGACTCCCTGGAACGACACGGTACTTCTCTGAGCACCCCTTCCTTCCAACTTGTACTTCTAGTCTCTGACCATCTCCTATAGTATGCCTCTGCAGTCTCTGACCATCTCCTGTAGTATGTCTCTGCAGTCTCTGACCATCTCCTGTAGTATGTCTCTGCAGTCTCTGATCATCTCCTGTAGTATGTCTCTGCAGTCTCTGGTCATCTCCTATAGTATGCCTCTGCAGTCTCTTACCATCTCCTGTAGTATGTCTCTGCAGTCTCTGATCATCTCCTGTAGTATGTCTCTGATCGTCTCCTGTAGTATGTCTCTGTAGTCTCTGATCATCTCCTGTAGTATATCTCTGCAGTCTCTGATCATCTCCTGTAGTGTGTCTACAGTCTCTGACCATCTCTTTTGTATGTCTCTGCAGTCTCTGATCATCTTCTGTAGTATGTCTTCAGTCTCTGACCATCTCCTATAGTATGTCTCTTCAGTCTCTGACCATCTCCTGTAGTAAGTCTCCAGTCTCTGACCATCTCCTATAGTATGTCTCTGCAGTCTCTGATCATCTCCTGTAGTGTGTCTACATTCTCTGACCATCTCCTGAAGTATGTCTGCAGTCTCTGATCATCTCCTGTAGTATGTCTGCAGTCTCTGATCATCTCTTGTAGTGTGTCTACAGTCTCTGATCATCTCCTGTAGTATGTCTCCGTAGTCTCTGACCATCTCCTGTAGTATGTCTCTGCAGTCTCTGACCATCTCCTGTAGTGTGTCTCTGTAGTCTCTGACCATCTCCTGTAGTATGTCTCCGCAGTCTCTGACCATCTCCTGTAGTATGTCTCCGTAGTCTCTGACCATCTCCTGTAGTATGTCTCCGTAGTCTCTGACCATCTCCTGTAGTATGTCTGCAGTCTCTGACCTTCTCCTGTAGTAGGTTTGTAGTCTCTGACCATCTCCTGTAGTATGTCTCTGCAGTCTCTGACCATCTCCTGTAGTATGTCTCTGCAGTCTCTGACCATCTCCTGTAGTATGTCTCTGCAGTCTCTGACCATCTCCTGTAGTATGTCTCTGCAGTCTCTGACCATCTCCTGTATTATGTCTGCAGTCTCTGACGTTCTCCTGTAGTAGGTTTGTAGTCTTTGACCATCTCCTGTAGTATGTCCGCAGTCTCTGATCATCTCCTGTAGTATGTCTGCAGTCGTTGACCATCTCCTGTAGTATGTCTGCAGTCTCTGAGCATCTCCTGTAGTAGGTTTGTAGTCTCTGACCATCTCCTGTAGTATGTCTCTGCAGTCTCTGATCATCTCCTGTCAGGGGCGGACTGACAACTCATGGGGCCCCCGGGCAATAGGGGATCATGGGGCCCCTGTGTCCTTGCCCAAAGTCAAAAAAGTCTATGAAAATGGTACCAGGGACATCTCATGGGGCCCCCTACTGACCCCGGCCCCTCGGGCAGTGCCCGAGTTTCCAAATGGTCAGTCCGCCCCTGTCTCCTGTAGTATGTCTGCAGTCTCTGATCATCTCCTGTAGTATGTCTCCATAGTCTCTTACCATCTCCTCTACTATGTCCGCAGTCTCTGGTCATCTCCTGTAGTATGTCTGCAGTCTCTGACCATCTCCTGTAGTATGTCTCTGCAGTCTCTGACCAACTCTTGTAGTATGTCTCCACAGTCTCTGACCATCTCCTGTAGTATGTCTGCAGTCTCTGACCATCTCCTGTAGTATGTCTCCACAGTCTCTGACCATCTCCTGTAGTATGTCTGCAGTCTCTGACCTTCTCCTGTATTATGTCTGCAGTCTCTGACCTTCTCCTGTATTATGTCTGTAGTCTCTGACCTTCTCCTGTAGTATGTCTGTAGTCTTTGATCATCTCCTGTATTATGTCTGCATTCTCTGACAATCTCCTGTGGTAGGTTTGCAGTTCCGACCATCTCCGTAGTATGTCTCTGTAGTCCCTGACCATCTCCTGTATCATATCTGCAGTCTCTGACCATCTCCTATAGTATGTCTCCGTAGTCTCTGACCATCTCCTGTAGTATGTCTCCGTATCCCTGACCATCTCCTGTAGTATGTCTCCGTATCCCTGACCATCTCCTGTAGTATGTCTGCAGTCTCTGACCATCTCCTGCAGTATGTCTGCCCTCTCTGATTATCTCCTGTATCATATCTGCAGTCTCTGACCATCTCCTGTAGTCAGGGGCGGACTAACCATTCGAGCACTCGGGCACTGCCCGAGGGCCCGGGGTCAGTAGGGGGCCCCATGAAATGCCCCTGGTACCTTTTATGGGCTTTTTTGGGTGTGCTTTGAGTGTGGGCAAGGACACAGGGGCCCCATGATCCCCTATTGCCCGGGGACCCCATGAGTTGTCAGTCTGCCCCTGCCTGTAGTATGTCTGCAGTCTCTGATCATCTCCTGTAGTATGTCTGCATTCTCTGACCATCTCCTGCAGTATGTCTGCAGTCTCTGGTCATCTCCTGTAGTATGTCTGCAGTCTCTGCCAATCTCCTGTAGTATGTCTGCAGTCTCTGCCCATCTCCTGTAGTATGTCTGCAGTCTCTGCCCATCTCCTGTAGTATGTCTGCAGTCTCTGACCATCTCCTGTAGTATGTCTGCAGTCTCTGCCCATCTCCTGTAGTATGTCTGCAGTCTCTGCCCATCTCCTGTAGTATGTCTGCAGTCTCTGACCATCTCCTGTAGTATGTCTCCATAGTCTCTGACCATCTCCTGTAGTATGTCTGCAGTCTCTGCAAATCTCCTGTAGTATGTCTGCAGTCTCTGATCATCTCCTGTAGTATGTCTGCATTCTCTGACCATCTCCTGCAGTATGTCTGCACTCTCTGATTATCTCCTGTATCATATCTGCAGTCTCTGCCCATCTCCTGTAGTATGTCTGCAGTCTCTGCCCATCTCCTGTAGTATGTCTGCAGTCTCTGACCATCTCCTGTAGTATGTCTCCATAGTCTCTGACCATCTCTTGTAGTATGTCTGCAGTCTCTGCCCATCTCTTGTAGTATGTCTGCAGTCTCTGCCCATCTCCTGTAGTATGTCTGCAGTCTCTGACCATCTCCTGTAGTATGTCTGCAGTCTCTGCCCATCTCCTGTAGTATGTCTGCAGTCTCTGACCATCTCCTGTAGTATGTCTCCATAGTCTCTGACCATCTCCTGTAGTATGTCTGCAGTCTCTGCCCATCTCCTGTAGTATGTCTGCAGTCTCTGCCCATCTCCTGTAGTATGTCAGTAGTCTCTGACCATCTCCTGTAGTATGTCTCCGTAGTCTCTGACCATCTCCTGTAGTATGTCTCCATAGTCTCTGACCATCTCCTGTAGTATGTCTGCAGTCTCTGCCCATCTCCTGTAGTATGTCAGTAGTCTCTGGCGATCTCCTATTGTATTTCTGCATTCTTTGACAATCTCCTGTAGTATCGTATGTCTGCAGTCATTGGCCGTCTCCTGTTGTGCATTTGCTGTCTGTGACACTGAATATTTACTAAATATTATGGGATGCCCTTTGGTGATGTCATTGCCCCATATTAGTGTGGTTGACCAATGCAGTTCTAACCCCGTTCCAAGATGGAAATGGGGGTATCACACACACATGTACATAGGATACACATACATACTGTACATACATACATAATAGACATGATCAGGACAAACCAGGGGTGGACTGACCATTCGAACACTCAAGCACTGCCCGAGGGCCCGGGGTCAGTAGGGGGCCCCATGAAATGCCCCTGGTACCTTTTTCATACGCTTTTTTGAGTTTGGGCAAAGACACAGGGGCCCCATGATCCCCTATTGCCCGGGGGCCCCATGAGTTGTCAGTCCGCCCCTCGGACAAACACAGATCTACACTCAGACAACAAGGTAAAGATCAAAACCCTTTTTCCATGTTCCTATGTACAGGCTTATGTCAGGCATTTTGGGGACATTCCATCCTTATTTCTTTTTGTTTTAATAAATGTAATATGTTTTATTAAAAAATCATTATTATTATTATTATTTCCCCATTTGTTTTTTTTTATTTATATAATTATTATATTTTATATAAATATATATATTTTTTTTTAAGTCATTTTTAGACCCCATGTAATTAATATTTATTTTTTAAATATAAGTATTTCTTATATTTAACTGTATTACGTTATATTTTCTTCTTCTTATTATTATATTAATTAATAATTTTTAATAATAAAATTATATTTAATTGTAACGTATCGTATTTTCTATAAGTTATTGTTTTAATGTTATTTATATTATATATATATAATATTATATAATATATATATTTTTTTTAATATATTTTTATATTATTTTAAAGCGTGATTGCTGTTTGCAATAATATTTAATTTGAAATTGTTTTTTTTTTCATTAGAACGATGCATTTTAATTATATGACATATATCGAATTATAAGTACATTGCGTTCGCCGTCCCCAGTATAAATTTTGGGTATACGATATTGGAGGGAGAGTCGGAGTTATTTTTGGAATTAATTACGGAGTTGTCCAGGAACGGATGTCGATAAGTCGCGGCTCTCCAGTTCCCAGTCCGGCTTGTCCATCCCGGGGCTTAAATTGTTTTGCCGCTCTTAAAATCTACATCACCATCGAAGGCGAAGGTACACGACACAATCTGATTGTACAACCTCTTTTAGATGTGTCATCTGGTTTGGATACAGACAGGGGCGGACTGACCATTTGGAAACTCGGGCACTGCTCCAGGGCCCGGGGTCAGTAGGGGGCCCCATGAGATGCCCCTGGTACCTCATAGGCTTTTTTGAGTTTGAGCAAGGACACAGGGGCCCCATGATCCCCTATTGAGGGCCCGGGGTCAGTAGGGGGCCCCATGAGATGCCCCTGGTACCTTTTTCATAGGCTTTTTTGAGTTTGAGCAAGGACACAGGGGCCCCATGATCCCCTATTGAGGGCCCGGGGTCAGTAGGGGGTCCCATGAGATGCCCCGGTACCTTTTTCATAGGCTTTTTTGAGTTTGGGCAAGGACACAGAGGCCCCATGATCCCCTATTGCCCGGGGGCCCCATGAGTTGTCAGTCCGCCCCTGGATACAGATTGATTGGATGGTCTAGGTAGGTCCTCATTGTTTTAGTAAATCTAATGCAGGCCATAGATGGCTCGTTTATTGGCCAAATTTTCGGTTGAAAAACGAAAAATCGGTCGTTCTGTTGCCACCAATGCTTACGAAAATCAGCCGTTTTTCGTAAATTTTCCAGCATGACCAATAAAAGAAATGAGGAGGAACCGCGAAAATTGGCCGACGACATTGCCCCACTAACAGTACGAATATCGGCCAATTATTCTTTCGGACAAAAATTCTGCCTGTATAAGGACTGTAATGTGTATGGTGACCCCCTAGAGTGCTCTGTCCACATGGTGACAACAAGGGGAGGCCTGACCATTTGGAAACTCGGGCAATGCCCGAGGGCCCAGGGTCAGTAGGGGGCCCCATGAGATGCCCCTGGTACCTTTTTCATAGGCTTTTTTGAGTTTGGGCAAGGACACAGGGGCCCCATGATCCCCTATTGAGGGCCCAGGGTCAGTAGGGGGCCCCATGAGATGCCCCTTGTACCTTTTTCATAGGCTTTTTTGAGTTTGGGCAAGGACACATGGGCCCCATGATCCCCTATTGCCTGGGGGCCCCGTGAGTTGTCAGTCCGTCCCTGGTGACAACATAGCTGTGTGATTTCGCTACATACAAACAGCGTTGTCACCCCGTTACAGGAAGTTATAACAGGTAATAAAACTTTGTTATGAGGGAAGCTGCTGCTTTGGTGTTCCTGGGACCATTTTTTTTAGTTCCGCCCCCCCCAACCGTTGTAGACGCGAGTCAGGGAGCGCGTTGCGTACACCGGCCGGTACCTGGAAGATGTCGTTGGCGCACTTTCGGCACAGGTTGTGCTGGCAGGGCAGGATGACCACGGGTTTGGTGAACATCTCCAGGCAGATGGGACAGATCAGCTGCTTCTCCAGGTTGTCCATGGTCTGGGTGTCCCCCCCTAAAGCCTTGAAGCCCACGGCGAAATTCATTCCCTCCGTAGTACGAGGCGAGATGGACGAAGCGAGATGGACGAAGCGAGATGGACGAGGCGAGATGGACGGGACGCTCTTGTTTCCCCCCCCCCGAGGTGACTTCAGTGGGCTCTGAGCCTCTGCTGGGCACACAACGTCCCTTGCCTAACTATAGAGGGTCTTATCATGGGGGGGGGGGAGGGGAGAGATGGCCTTAACCCCTTTCCTGCCAAGGGGGTGTCATGGCCACCCAGCCGCAGTCCCTGGTGAGACGGCCTGCCGCAGGGACAGTGTTAAAGGCGGACGTCGGAGGGGGCCGGGGGGGAATTCCTGGGGGGGTATTTTTAGCTTTTGGATAAGATGGACCCCGGTGGGATGGGAGGAGGAGGTTGCAGCTGTCACAAACGGCAGCAGGTGACACTGACTCACACAATGACTCGCAGAAATAACAAAGACGCAAATACGCTTCCACGTACGGGCGCAGGGACACAACACATCCGCACGTCACGGGGCCACTTAAAGGGGGACTCCGCAGCATGTCCATGCTTGATAAATACCTACTCCGTAAATATGGCCCGGGGGGGCTCTGGAGATGTTTTCAGGAAGCTATGTACAGCTCTCACCAGCCATGATCTGCCTGCATTGCATAGAGAAGCACAGAGACCCAATGATGACTTATGGGTGTGAAATAAGATGGAAATCACTATAGTAGTTCTGCACACTGGTCACAGGGGGGCGCTTGCTCGGTCTCATGTGTTTTTTCAAGCTGTACTGTGATTGGGTTTGGCTGAGAGGTGGGGTGGTGACCTCACAATCTTCACCACCATAGGGGTCATGTGACTGAACATCAGTCGGGTGGTCTCCCCGTGACATCTAATAAAGAGGTAGTGTGATCATCATTTGGCAAGGCTACCAGGTGGCTTCCCTATGGTGTCTGATGGAGTAGTGTGATTGGCCATCAGTTAGGAATAGAGGGGGGCTGCCAGGTGGCTTCCCTATGGCGTCTGATGGAGGAGTAGTGTGATTGGCCATCGGTCAAATAGGGAAGGGACTACCGGATGGCTTCCCTATGGTGTCAAATGACAGGGGTTGGGTGACTGGCCATCAGTTAGCAATGGAGGGGGCTACCAGGTGGCTTCCTTATGGTGTCTGATAGAGGGGTTGGGTGACTGGCCATCAGTTAGGTACGGAGGGGGCTACCAGGTTGCTTCCCTATGGTGTCTGATGGATGGATTGTGTGACTGGCCATCAGTTAGGTACGGAGGGGGCTACCAGGTTGCTTCCCTATGGTGTCTGATAGTGGGGTTGGGTGACTGGCCATCAGTTTGGTACAGAGGCGGCTACCCTATGGTGTCTGATAGTGGGGTTGGGTGACTGGCCATCAGTTTGGTAGGGAGGGGGCTACCAGATTGCTTCCCTATGGTATCTGATAGAGGGGTTGGGTGACTGGCCATCAGTTAGGAATAGTGGGGGGCTACCAGTTGGCTTCCTTATGGTGTCCAATGACAGGGGTTGGGTGACTGACCATCAGTTAGCAATGCAGGGGGCTACCAGGTTGCTTCTTTATGGTGTCTGATAGTGGGGTTGGGTGACTGGCCATCAGTTAGGTAGGGAGGGGGCTACAGGGTGGCTTCCCTATGGTGTCTGAAAGATGGGTTGGATGACTGGACTATCACTTAGGAATGGAGGGGGCTAGTGGGTGGCTTCCCGATGGTGTCTGATAGAGAGGTTGGGTGACTGGCCATCAGTTAGAAATGGAGGGGGCTAGCGGGTGGCTTCCCTATGGCGTCTGATAGATGGGTTGGGTGACTGGCCATCAGTTAGGTACGGAGGGGGCTACCAGGTGGCTTCCCTATGGTGTCTGATAGAGGGGTTGGGTGACTGGCCATCAGTTAGGTACGGAGGGGGCTACCAGGTGGCTTCCCTATGGTGTCTGATAGAGGGGTTGGGTGACTGGCCATCAGTTAGGTACAGAGGGGGATACCAGGTGGCTTCTCTATGGTGTCTGATAGAGGGGTTGGGTGACTGGCCATCAGTTAGGAATAAAGGGGAGCTACCAGGTGGCTTCCTTATGGTGTCCAATGACAGGAATTGCGTGACTGGCCATCAATTAGGAATAGAGGGGGGCTAACAGGTGGCTTCCCTATGGTGTCGGATAGATGGGTTGGGTGACTGGCCATCAGTTAGGTACAGAGGCGGCTACCAGGTTGCTCCCCTATGGTGTCTGACAGTGGGGTTGGGTGGCCGGCCATCAGTTAGGAACAGAGGGGGGCTACCAGGTTGCTTCCTTATGGTGTCCAATGACAGGGGTTGGGTGACTGGCCATCAGTTAGGTAGGGAGGGGGCTACCAGGTGGCTTCCCTATGGTGTCCAAAGACAGGGGTTGGGTGACTGGCCATCAGTTAGGAATAGAGGGGGGCAACCAGGTTGCTCCTCTATTTTGTCTGACAGTGGGGTTGGGTGACTGGCCATCAGTTAGGTACGGAGGGGGCTATCAGATGGCTTCCCTATGGTGTCTGATAGAGGGGTTGGGTGACTGGCCATCAATTATGTACAGAGGGGGGCCACCAGGTGGCTTGAAGTCAGATAGATCTCACCTCTTTTTCTTGGTGGAGGACGCCTAGCGTAATCTAGCCCTTTGCTCCCCAGCCTGTCCCTGCATATTAAGGGCCCATTCCCCATTTTTTCCCTTTTCATAAGGTCAGTGACCGGGAATGTCAGGAGTAGCAGGAAGTTTTGGTCCAAATTCATTACAATCCCAGAGTTCACCTTTAAAACGTTGATGGGTTACTGAAGGAATTATCTCCTGAGGAAAAATCTCCCCAAAAAGAGAAACCAATAATAAAGGTCTGACAGACCCTGGTGCTAGAGGCTTTGGCTGGAGTGGAGAGTGTTCTGTAGTCCTAGGGTGACAACGCTGCTCATATATATATATATGGTACAGAGAGTGAGCGTTGTCACACTAGCACTGGACTACAGAACCCCTCTTCCAGGCTGACAACACTGTTCCTCCATAGATACAGTAAAGTAAGTGAGCGCCGTCATCCAGTCACTTGACTACAGAACCCCTCCCCCTATGTTATATCTGTTCAATAAGTGCAAATAAAATACCTGTTGATTCTGCCAGAAATCCTGAGAGCTGGAAACTACCTGTGTTATGCAGACAATCGGGGATGTTATGGAGACAAATGGCTGTTGTGTAGTCCTCTCCTAGGTTCTCCTCTACAGATCACAGTACAGCGAGTGTTGTCACCTCAGAACTGCACTACAGAACCCCTCCCTCTTATACTATAGAGAAAAGGAGGACCCTAGCCTTGTCCTAGGATGACGATGCTGCTCCTTCATAGATACAGTATGGTGAGTAAGCACTGCCATCCTAGCACTGGACTACAGAACACTTGCCCCTATGTTATGCAGAAGGGGAGGATCCTAGCCAGTCCTTGGGTGACAGCAATGATTCTCTGTAGAAACAGAACACAGAGTTGTCACCCTAGTACTGGGCTACAGAACCCCTCCCTCCTATGTTATGGAGAAGAGGCGCCACCTAGTCCTGCCCTATGGTGACAACACATTGGACTACAGAACCCATTCCACCTATGTAAAGCAAACAAGATGATCCTTCAACCTGTACTAGGGTGACAACACTGCCACACCATAGATATAGTATAATGAGTAAGAGTTGTCACCCTAGTACTGGACTACAGAACCCCTCCCTCCTATGTTATGGAGAAGAGGAGCCCCCTAGTCCTACCCTATAGTGACAACACATTGGACTACATAACCCATCCCCACCTATGTAAAGCAGAAGAGATGATCCTTCGTCCTGTACTAGGGTGACAACTCTGCCACACCATAGATATAGTATAATCAGTAAGAGTTGTCACCCGAGTACTGGACTACAGAACCCATCCCCCTATGTAAAGCAGAAGAGAAGATCCTTTGTCCTGTACTAGGGTGACAACACTGCCCCACCATATAGTATAACGAGTAAGAGTTGTCACCCTAGTACTGGACTACAGAACCCCTCCCTCCTATGTTATGGAAAAAATGAGGACCCTACAGTACAATAAGCGTGAGTTGTCACCTTAGCACTGCACTACAGAACACCTCCTTACGTTTCAGAGAAGAAAACAACCATAGTCCTGTCCTAGGAGAAACACCCCTGCTCCTACATAAATAAGAGAAGGGTAAACAATGTCATCCTAGCATTGTACTACAGAACCCCTTCCTCCCATGTTGTAAAGAAGGAGGATGACCCTAGTCCTGTCCTAGGGTGACAGCACTGCACCTTCATAGACACAGAACGGAGAGTATTATCACCCTAGCACTGGACTACAGAACTCCGCCTCTCTAGGTCATGGAGCAGAGAAGGACTGAAGTCCTGTTCTAGGGTGACACAGGTGCTTCTCCATACAGTACATTGAGCGCTGTCACCATAGTGCTGGACTACAGAACCTCTTCCTCCCATGTTATGGAGGAGGACCCTAGTCCTGTCCCGGGGTGACATTACTGCTCGTTCATAGACACAGTACGGTGAGTGAGCGTTGTTACCCTAGCGCTGGGCTACAGAACCCCTCCCTCCTATGTTAAAAAGAAGAGGAGATGCCTAGTCCTGCTCTAGGGTGACAACACATAGGACTACAGAACCCATCCCCCCTATGTAAAGCAGAAGAGATGATCCTTTATCCTGTACTAGGGTGACAACACTGCCTCACCATAGATATAGTATACCGAGTGAGAGTTGTCACCCTAGTACTGGACTACAAAATCCCTCCTTCCTATGTTATGGAGAAGGGTGACAACCCTGGTCCTGTCCTAGGGTGACCACACTGTTCTTCCATAGACACAGTGCAGTGCATGTTGTCACCCTAGGACAGGAAGTGTGTTGTGAATGCCGTCCTCATAACAGCCCACATAGTGGTCAGACCACTAGCACCACCCTTAACCCCATGGCCCT
Organism: Staurois parvus; assembly: GCF_062004578.1. Taxonomy (NCBI): domain Eukaryota; kingdom Metazoa; phylum Chordata; class Amphibia; order Anura; family Ranidae; genus Staurois; species Staurois parvus. The sequence goes on from NW_028318977.1 coordinate 1,026,922, forward strand.
GGAGTGACACTGATGCTTCTCCATACACCATAGTGCTGCACTACAAAACCCTCCCTCCTTTGTTATGAAGCAGTGGAGAACCCTATATGCTGTAATAGGGTGACAACATTGCTTCTTCATAGGCACAGTACATTGCCTGAGCGCGGTCACTCTAGCACTGGGCTACAGAACCCCCTCCTATGTTATGGAGGACCCTAGCCCTGTCCTAGGATGACCGCTCTGCTCCTCCACAGAAACAGTACAGTCAGTGAGGGTTGTCACCCTAGCACTGGACTACAGAACCCTCCTTGTGTTATGGAGAACACTAGTCATGTCCTAGGGTGACAACACTGCTCCTTCACAGACACAGTGCAGTGGGTGTTGTCACCCTAGGACAGGAAGCGTGTTGTGAATGCTGCTGCTCTTCCATAGACACAATACAGTGAGTGCTGTCAGCCTAGGACTGTACTACAGACCTCATCCCCCTATGTTAAGGAGAAGAGGCGGTCCTTTGTCCTGTAATCGGGTGACAACATTGCTTCTTTGTAGATACAGTATGATGAGTGAGGGTTGTCACCCTAGTACAAGACTACAGAACCCCTCCCCATGCTAGGATTACAGCACTTACTGTACTGTATCTATGGAGCAGCAGTGTTGTCACCCTAGGACAGGACTAGGGTCCTCCTCCCCTTTCCATAACACACGACTACAGAACCCCTCCCCCTGCTAGGATTACAGCACTTACTGTACTGTATCTATGGAACAGCAGTGTTGTCATGTTAGGACAGGACTAGGGTCCTCCTCCCCTTTCCATAACATGGAGGGAGGGGTTATGCAGTCCAGGACTAGGGTGACAACACTCACTCATCATACTGTATCTATGAAGAAGCAGTGTTGTCACCCTGGTACAGGACGAAGGACCTCCTCTTCCCCTTAAGATAGGGGGGGTTCTGTAGTCCAAATCTAGGATTACAGCAATTACTGTACTGTATCTATGGAGAAGCAGTGTTGTCACCCTAGGACAGGACTAGGGTCCTCCTCCTTCTCCATAACATAGGACTACAGAACCCCTCCCCCTGCTAGGATTACAGCACGTACTGTATCTATGGAGCAGCAGTGTTGTCATCTTAGGACAGGACTAGGGTCCTCCACCTCCATAACATAGGACTACAGAACCTCTCCCCCCGCTAGGATTACAGCACGTACTGTATCTATGGAACAGCAGTGTTTTCATCTTAGGACAGGACTAGGGTCCTCCTCCTTCTCCATAACATAGGACTACAGAACCTATCCCCCCTATGTAAAGCAGAAGAGGTGGTTCTTAGTCCTGTACTAGGGGGACAACACTGCCCCTCCATAGATACAGTATGATGAGTGAGAGTTGTTACCCTAGTCCTGGACTGCATAACCCCTCCCTCCATGTTATGGAAAGGGGAGGAGGACCCTAGTCCTGACCTAGGATGACAACACTGCTGCTCCATAGATACAGCACAGTAAGTGCTGTAATCCTAGCAAGGGGAGGGGTTCTATAGTCCAGGACTAGGGTGACAACACCCACTGCACTGTGTCTATAAAGGAGCAGTGTGGTCAGTGAGTGAGATTTGTTAACCTAGCATTGGACTACAAAAACCCTCCTTCCTGTTATGGAGAAGGAGGACCCTAGTCCTGCCCTAAGGTGACAACACTGCTGTTCCATAGATACAGTAAGTGCTGTAATCCTAGCATGGGGAGGGGTTCTGTAGTCCTATGTTATGGAGGTGGAGGACCCTAGACCTGTCCTAAGATGACAACACTGCTGCTCCATAGATACAGTACAGTAAGTGCTGTAATCCTAGCATGGGGAGGGGTTCTGTAGTCCTATTATGGAGAAGGTGGAGGACCCTAGTCCTGTCCTAAGATGACAACACTGCTGTTCCATAGATACAGTACGTGCTGTAATTCTAGCAGGGGGAGGTGTTCTGTAGTCCTATGTTATGGAGAAGGTGGAGGACCCTAGTCCTGTCCTAAGATGACAACACCGCTGCTCCATAGATACAGTACGTGCTGTAATCCTAGCAGGGGGAGGGGTTCTGTAGTCCTATGTTATGGAGAAGGAGGAGGACCCTAGTCCTGTCCTAAGATGAAAACACTGCTGTTCCATAGATACAGTACGTGCTGTAACCCTAGCGGGGGGAGAGGTTCTGTAGTCCTATGTTATGGAGGTGGAGGACCCTAGTCCTGTCCTAAGATGACAACACTGCTGCTCCATAGATACAGTACATGCTGTAATCCTAGCAGGGGGAGGGGTTCTGTAGTCCTATGTTATGGAGAAGGAGGAGGACCCTAGTCCTGTCCTAAGATGAAAACACTGCTGCTCCATAGATACAGTACGTGCTGTAATCCTAGCGGGGGGAGAGGTTCTGTAGTCCTATGTTATGGAGGTGGAGGACCCTAGTCCTGTCCTAAGATGACAACACCGCTGCTCATAGATACAGTATGTGCTGTAATCCTAGCAGGGGGAGGGGTTCTGTAGTCCTATGTTATGGAGAAGGAGGAGGACCCTAGTCCTGTCCTAAGATGACAACACCGCTGCTCATAGATACAGTATGTGCTGTAATTCTAGCAGGGGAGGGGTTCTGTAGTCCTATGTCCATAGACACAGGCAGTAGGTGTTGTCACCCTAGGACAGGAAGTGTGTTACGAATGCTGACCTCACAGTTGTCAGACCACCAGCACCACCCTTACCGGAAACCTCCATTCGCTCTGACATGAAGACAAGGAGCCAAGCTTTGTGTGGGTGATTTTATTAAAGCTCCAGGACACTCAGAGGTAGTGATCTCCTTCCACCCAGAGCTCTCAGACACATTTGTATGGTGGTCCCCATACCAGTCCACAGCGCCCCCTCCTACGTTGGCACTCCACGTGCTGGTGAGAGAACCGGTACATTTGGCAAAACCGATACAAACTGCAGTATTCAGGTGTCCAGAAAAAAAAAAAAAAAAAGCGTAAAAAAAGCTAAAACGAGGTACTGCCTTGTGCACACAGGATGCAGAAAATACATTGGAGGGGGAGGGTATGACTTTACGTGAGGACAATAATCCACAGTTCCACCCAACAGACTCGCCGGACGCGTGTACGCCGCACGGTTTGACCGCGACTCGAAGTGTCTGGGGTACGAGGATATACGGATCGCAGAAAGTACGGGACCGACGAAGTACGGGACCGACTGTAATTTATAACCGAAGCTTCACCCAACAGTAGAAACAATTGAAATGATACTATACAGTGAAGATTCTCCAACAAGAACCGTGAGGCCACATAAAAAAAAAAAAAAAGCTCAGGATTTCTTTTCCAATTTACAGACGGGGCCGGGCGAAGGGGTGGGCAAAAATGGCGGCCGCCTTGGGCGCTTCAGCAGGAAGTGGAAGGGGTAAATCGTGTTAAATGGGCAGGACCTGCAACCTTTGCTGGTGGGCTGAGGTGCATTTTGGGTTCCAATGGACCTTCTCCCGTCACTGCATGCTTCATGAATGAACGTTTTTGGTTGGCCTTTAGGAACGGCCTCTGATCGACCTCCAATAAAAAAAAAAAACCAATTCGAAGCTTGCCCATTAATTGATTACAACAAAGAGTCAGTGCCAGGTAGTGTTAATGGAGCCGCGTCAGTGGGAAGGGAATTCGACGAACGCCATCCAGACATTTCCAAAAGTGCAATCATCTGCCCGGAGCACCAGGCCGGCCAATGGACAGCAGTCATTGGCATTGAGCTTTGAAGGATCAAATACAAAACATTGAGGAGGAGGATCCCAGTGTGGCCGGGAATCACTTCAGTCTGATGGGGGATGAGGGAGAAAAAAAAAAAAAAAAAAATCGAGTCTTTGGAGCAGGAACTTCTACACAGTGAGATTGTCTGGCCGTAGTCTCTGGGTTTAGTCTCTTAGTTTGGTACATTAGCCCTTTTGTTACCCAACAGACAGAAAGAGCAAGCCAGCCCGGGGCCAACCGGTTTATAACTATTTCATCCAAGCTTTACAGGACGGAAAGGGTTTCTAGAGGCAACTTGCTGGCTATTGTGAGGGTTCGTTCCAGGATCCCGTTCACGTTCTCTGCTCTTCAGGGGCAAGGACAGTCAAAGATAGTCTTTATTTGGGGATGTATAAAGTGTGGTGTCCTCTGCTTCTTGTTGCCACCTAGAAGCAGCTCCTCAACCCTCATTCTGAGGACAGAGAGACTTGGCAGACCAATACGAGGTGGATTTCATTGCCCTTCTGCCGTGAAGTCCAAAAAAGAAGATGGAGAAGGATTTTCAGATCAGTGGAAGGGGCTGTGAGCTCTTCAGAACAATTTTTTTCTCCTTCTCCTCAAGAGCTCTAAATCCAAGTCTTCAAAAATGACGAGAAAGGGATCCCGTCCAATACAGCTGCTGTCCAGGTAGTCACGGGGTCCAGGGACCTTGGAGTAGACAGAGACTGAGGTGAAGGAACGCATTTGACAACAGGAAGAAGGGTAATAGCAGTGAGTAGGACAGACAGACAACGGGAGGAAGGCTTATCAATGTCAGGAGGAGATGAGAGCAGGACAGACAAGGGGGGGAAGGCTTATCAATGTCAGGAGGAGATGGGAGCAGGACAGACAACGGGAGGAAGGTTTATCAATGTCAGGAGGAGATGAGGACAGACAACGGGAAGAAGGTTTATCAATGTCAGGAGGAGATGAGAGCAGGACAGACAAGGGGGGGAAGGCTTATCAATGTCAGGAGGAGATGGGAGCAGGACAGACAACGGGAGGAAGGTTTATCAATGTCAGGAGGAGATGAGGACAGACAACAGGAAGAAGGTTTATCAATGTCAGGAGCAGATGAGAGCAGGACAGACAAGGGGGGGAAGGCTTATCAATGTCAGGAGGAGATGAGAGCAGGACAGACAAGGGGAGGAAGGCTTATCAATGTCAGGAGGAGATGAGAGCAGGACAGACAATGGGAGGAAGCTTTATCAATGTCAGGAGGAGATGAGAGCAGGACAGACATACAATAGGAAAGAAGGAATTTATTCATGTGAAGAGGAGGTGGGAACAAGACAGACAAACAATAAAAAGGACTGCAAGGGGAAGATGATAGCAGGACAGACAGACAACTGTAAGACAGTTTATCTGAATGAACTTAAGAGCAGGACAAACGAGACGACAGACGGACACGGGGATGGAGAGATGAGAGATGGACATCAGGATGGAGAGATGATAGACAAACACGGGGATGGAGAGATGAGAGACGGACACCAGGATGGAGAGATGGACACCAGGATGGAGAGATGGACACCAGGATGGAGAGATGGACACCAGGATGGAGAGATGGACACCAGGATGGAGAGATGGACACCAGGATGGAGATGGACACCAGGATGGAGAGATGGACACCAGGATGGAGAGATGGACACCAGGATGGAGAGATGGACACCAGGATGGAGAGATGGACACCAGGATGGAGAGATGGACACCAGGATGGAGAGATGGACACCAGGATGGAGAGATGGACACCAGGATGGAGAGATGGACACCAGGATGGAGAGATGGACACCAGGATGGAGAGATGGACACCAGGATGGAGAGATGGACACCAGGATGGAGAGATGGACACCAGGATGGAGAGATGGACACCAGGATGGAGAGATGGACACCAGGATGGAGAGATGGACACCAGGATGGAGAGATGGACACCAGGATGGAGAGATGAGAGATGGACACCAGGATGGAGAGATGAGAGATGGACACCAGGATGGAGAGATGAGAGATGGACAACAGGATGGAGAGATGAGAGATGGACAACAGGATGGAGAGATGGACACCAGGATGGAGAGATGAGAGATGGACACCAGGATGGAGAGATGAGAGATGGACACCAGGATGGAGAGATGAGAGATGGACACCAGGATGGAGAGATGAGAGATGGACAACAGGATGGAGAGATGAGAGATGGACAACAGGATGGAGAGATGAGAGATGGACACCAGGATGGAGAGATGAGAGATGGACAACAGGATGGAGAGATGAGAGATGGACAACAGGATGGAGAGATGGACACCAGGATGGAGAGATGGACACCAGGATGGAGAGATGGACACCAGGATGGAGAGATGGACACCAGGATGGAGAGATGGACACCAGGATGGAGAGATGGACACCAGGATGGAGAGATGGACACCAGGATGGAGAGATGAGAGATGGACACCAGGATGGAGAGATGAGAGATGGACAACAGGATGGAGAGATGAGAGATGGACAACAGGATGGAGAGATGAGAGATGGACAACAGGATGGAGAGATGAGAGATGGACAACAGGATGGAGAGATGAGAGATGGACAACAGGATGGAGAGATGAGAGATGGACAACAGGATGGAGAGATGAGAGATGGACAACAGGATGGAGAGATGAGAGATGGACAACAGGATGGAGAGATGAGAGATGGACAACAGGATGGAGAGATGAGAGATGGACAACAGGATGGAGAGATGGACACCAGGATAGAGAGATGAGAGATGGACACCAGGATGGAGAGATGAGAGATGGACACCAGGATGGAGAGATGAGAGATGGACACCAGGATGGAGAGATGAGAGATGGACAACAGGATGGAGAGATGAGAGATGGACACCAGGATGGAGAGATGAGAGATGGACACCAGGATGGAGAGATGAGAGATGGACACCAGGATGGAGAGATGAGAGATGGACACCAGGATGGAGAGATGAGAGATGGACACCAGGATGGAGAGATGAGAGATGGACACCAGGATGGAGAGATGAGAGATGGACAACAGGATGGAGAGATGAGAGATGGACACCAGGATGGAGAGATGAGAGATGGACACCAGGATGGAGAGATGAGAGATGGACACCAGGATGGAGAGATGAGAGATGGACAACAGGATGGAGAGATGAGAGATGGACACCAGGATGGAGAGATGGACACCAGGATGGAGAGATGAGAGATGGACACCAGGATGGAGAGATGAGAGATGGACAACAGGATGGAGAGATGAGAGATGGACAACAGGATGGAGAGATGAGAGATGGACAACAGGATGGAGAGATGGACAACAGGATGGAGAGATGAGAGATGGACAACAGGATGGAGAGATGAGAGATGGACACCAGGATGGAGAGATGAGAGATGGACAACAGGATGGAGAGATGAGAGATGGACAACAGGATGGAGAGATGAGAGATGGACAACAGGATGGAGAGATGGACAACAGGATGGAGAGATGAGAGATGGACAACAGGATGGAGAGATGAGAGATGGACACCAGGATGGAGAGATGAGAGATGGACACCAGGATGGAGAGATGAGAGATGGACACCAGGATGGAGAGATGAGAGATGGACACCAGGATGGAGAGATGAGAGATGGACACCAGGATGGAGAGATGAGAGATGGACACCAGGATGGAGAGATGAGAGATGGACAACAGGATGGAGAGATGAGAGATGGACACCAGGATGGAGAGATGAGAGATGGACACCAGGATGGAGAGATGAGAGATGGACACCAGGATGGAGAGATGAGAGATGGACAACAGGATGGAGAGATGAGAGATGGACACCAGGATGGAGAGATGAGAGATGGACAACAGGATGGAGAGATGAGAGATGGACATCAGGATGGAGAGATGGACACCAGGATGGAGAGATGAGAGATGGACACCAGGATGGAGAGATGAGAGATGGACAACAGGATGGAGAGATGAGAGATGGACAACAGGATGGAGAGATGAGAGATGGACAACAGGATGGAGAGATGGACAACAGGATGGAGAGATGAGAGATGGACAACAGGATGGAGAGATGAGAGATGGACACCAGGATGGAGAGATGAGAGATGGACACCAGGATGGAGAGATGAGAGATGGACACCAGGATGGAGAGATGAGAGATGGACAACAGGATGGAGAGATGAGAGATGGACAACAGGATGGAGAGATGAGAGATGGACACCAGGATGGAGAGATGAGAGATGGACACCAGGATGGAGAGATGAGAGATGGACACCAGGATGGAGAGATGAGAGATGGACACCAGGATGGAGAGATGAGAGATGGACAACAGGATGGAGAGATGAGAGATGGACAACAGGATGGAGAGATGAGAGATGGACAACAGGATGGAGAGATGAGAGATGGACAACAGGATGGAGAGATGAGAGATGGACAACAGGATGGAGAGATGAGAGATGGACAACAGGATGGAGAGATGAGAGATGGACAACAGGATGGAGAGATGGACAACAGGATGGAGAAATGAGAGATGGACACTGGGAAGGAGAGATGAGAGATGGACACTGGGAAGGAGAGATGAGAGATGGACACTGGGAAGGAGAGATGAGAGATGGACACTGGGAAGGAGAGATGGCCAATGACAAAGAGAAATGAGAGATGGACAGATGAACAACTAGAAGTAGGTTTATATATGTAAAGGGGAGATGAGAGATGAAAAGGATGGGTGGAGAGATGAGAGATGGAAACCAGGAAGAGGTTTTATGGGTGCACACAGGACAGACTGTGTGGACCTACTGGACACAGGAAAACCTACTAAATTTACTGTGACGTGAGTCACTTTGGGTGGGGGGCCCATGGAACACAGCTCACTTTGGAGAGGTGGAGAGACCCCTGACTCAGCTCCACATATCCCTATTATGTGTAAGTCACCCTGTGCCTGTTAGGGGTACAGAGTGATCTGTCCTAATATTGGGTTGGGGGGTTGTTGATTATTTGGAGTTATGTGGTTGCATCCCATTGTTCAATTGTGTGTCTGGCTTGGCAGCAAACTATTATGGGATGTATGTGTTTATGTGTATTAGCTTAGTGGGGGGTGTCTCGGGCAGCCCTCCCCCCTAATGGGACTGTCTGCTGGAGTGAAGTTTGAATACCTGTGTGTCTCTTGTTACTAAATGTAGATTGCCCCGCCCTGTGTCATTATGCAGTGAGGGGGGACTGTCCCCTGAGTGTCTATATCTTGTATCTGTGTTCAAATAAAATAGTCTGCTTTCTGGCTTACTTCAAATCTGTGGTGTCTGTGGTCAGTGTTCGGACAGGGAAGCAGTATTCTAACGGAAGTACTCAGCGCAGGCTGGGGTCGGTTCCGTTACATTTACAATGAACTATAACATACATACTGGCAGTAGGGTGACCTGAAAATGACACAATACTTCTAGCACCATGTAATGGACTGTAATAAGGTATAACATCCATGACTCACAGTATTAGCAGTTCTGCCTCCTTTGCTCGGGATGGACAGCAGCTCCAGGAGATGGCTGTACGTTGATGACCTCCTCTCCTGCAGAGAAAGTGAAGACATTAAACACCAAACAACCAAGACCTCATCCTCCAATACTGGCCACACCAACACCGGACTCACCGCCCTCCGCTCTGATCTGAGCCTCCAGGTCTTCTGGATTCACACACTTATAAGACTCGTCTTCCTCCGGAGGTTTACAGCGGCCACAGCAAAACCCACAACAGCAGCAACAGCAGCAGCAGGTTACCAAAGTGCAGCAAATCACCAGAGTCTGTAAAAGAAAGATCAACACAGTGTGCCCAAACCAGAGTCTGTAAAAGAAAGATCAACACAGTGTGTCCAAACCAGAGTCTGTAAAAGAAAGATCAACACAGTGTGTCCAAACCAGAGTCTGTAAAAGAAAGATCAACACAGTGTGTCCAAACCAGAGTCTGTAAAAGAAAGATCAACACAGTGTGTCCAAACCAGAGTCTGTAAAAGAAAGATCAACACAGTGTGTCCAAACCAGAGTCTGTAAAAGAAAGGTCAACACAGTGGGGTTTATTTACTAAAGCTGGAGAGACCAAAATCAGACTCGCTTCTGCATAGAAACCAATCAGCTTCCAGGTTTCATTGCCAAAGCTTCATTGAACAAGCTGAGGTTAGAAGCTGATTGGTTTCTATGCAGAAGGGAGTCTGATTTTGGACTCTCCAGCTTTAGTAAATAAACCCCAGTGTGTCCAAACCAGAGTCTGTAAAAGAAAGGTCAACACAGCGTGTCCAAACCAGAGTCTGTAAAAGAAAGGTCAACACAGTGTGTCCAAACCAGAGTCTGTAAAAGAAAGATCAACACAGTGTGTCCAAACCAGAGTCTGTAAAAGAAAGATCAACACAGTGTGTCCAAACCAGCAGATAGACCTCCAGAACATTCTATATATATTTCACGCAGGTGTTAAATCTGACCTCCAGCCTTTTCTTCAGTCTTGCAGTTGTACAGGCGCCCCTCTTGTAATGTCTTACACTGATCTCACTGCACACTGTGAGCTTCTCACAATGTGCATTACAACCTGCAGCAAGTCAGAGAGAGCCAGCCTCATTTCCTGACTGCAAGACATCCAATTGCCTGTCCCTGGCTTGCCCCTTTCACTCATTGGATTTTCCATTTTTTTTTCTTCAATTATGGAGGCTTAGCATGACATGTGAGCATAACCTAAGGTGGTCTGCATGCAAACTGCATGTCACACATCAAGGAATTTTGATATTTACTTAACTCCTCCCAGGTGCCAGTCGACTGATTACATCAGAGATGTTGAGAGGAGCACTGGTGCAGGGCACTGTGAAGTTTTTAGGAAGCCATGTACAGCACCCTGCCGGTCCCTCCCACCAGCCATGATCTGCCTGCATTGCTTAGAAAAGCACAAAGACCCAGCGATGATGTCACAAATCTAAAGCAAAGTATGTTATGAAACAAAGTTTTACTTTAAATTTCATTAGCATATTGACGAGTGGGGGGGTGGCAGGCACCATGGAAAGGCAAAATGCAATCCGGCTTTGTGTGATGCAACTGGGGAGGGCTTCTCTTACCTCCTGTCTGTGTATCCTAAATGGGGAGTACTTCCCTTATTTCCTGTCTCTGTGTGTCCCAACTTTGGAGGACTCCCTTACTTTCTATGTGTCCCAATTGAGGGGGTCTTCCCTTATTTCCCCTCTGTGTGTCCCACCTGGCAAGAACTGTCTTTGCTTCTCGTCTCTGTGTCCCAACTGATGACAACTTCCTTTACTTCCTGTCTGTGACCCCTAACTGATGAGGACTTCCCTTACTTTCTCTGTGTTCCAACTGGGAAGGACTTCCCCTACTTCCTGTCTGTGTCCCAACTGATGAGGACTTCCCTTACTTCCTGTCTCCGTGTGTATCAACTGGGAGGGACTTCCCTTACTTCCTGTCTGTGTGTCCTAACTGATGAGGACTTTCCTTACTTTCTGTCTCTGTGTGTCCCAACTGATGAGGACTTCCCTTACTTCCTGTCTCTGTGTGTCCCAACTGATGAGGACTTCCCTTACTTCCTGTCTCTGTGTGTCTTAACTGATGAGGACTTCCCTTACTTCCTGTCTCCGTGTGTATCAACTGGGAAGGACTTCCCTTACTTCCTGTTTGTGTGTCCCAACTGATGAGGACTTCCCTTACTCCCTGTCTGTGTGTGTGCCAATTGGGAAGGACTTCCTTTACTTCCTGTCTGTGTGTGCCCCAACGGATGAGGACTTCTCTTACTTCCGGTCTCTGTGTATCCCAACTGGGAAGGACTTCCCTTACCTTCTGTCTCTACGTGCCCCAAGTGAAGTACAAATACATTTACGTTTTTGGTTGTAACATGATAAAATGTGGAAAATTTCAAGGGGTAGAAATACTTTTTCAAGACACTGTAATCTGCAATATTACCAGGAACAAGTCCCCAATCTCCTGATCTGTAACCAACATGGCCAGGAATAAATCCCCAATCCCCTGATCAGTAACCAACATGGCCAGGAACAAGTCCCCAATCCCCTGATCTGTAACCAACATGGCCAGGAACAAGTCCTTAATCCCCTGATCTGTAACCAACATGGCCAGGAACAAGTCCCCAATCCCCTGATCTGTAATTAACATGGCCAGGAACAAGTCCCCAATCCCCTGATCTGTAACCAACATGGCCAGGAACAAGTCCCCAATCTCCTGAACTGTAACCAACATGGCCAGGAACAAACCCCTAATTTCCTGATCTCTAAAATGGCAAGGACCCCAATCTTCTGATCATTAGGCAACATGACCAGGTACAAGTCCGCAACCACTTGATCCATAACCAAGGTGAACAGGAACATTTCCTCAATTCCCTAATTTCTAACCAACATGACCTGGTCAAGTCCCCAGTTCCAGGAACTTTAACCAAGATGACCAGGAACCCAAACCCCTGATCTCAAACAAACAACTCCCAGGTTCTAGGCCTCACCTTGAACCAGCACTTGGACATGAGGAAGTAGTACTTGACGCTCTCCTCCCCAAACTGCTCAGCCACATAGAGGCCCATGGAGCCATACTCATCGTAAATCTTCCTCTTGTTCTCATCGCTCAGAATTGTGTTGGCGTTGTTGATTTCTTTGAACTTCTCAGATGCCTCTGGGTTATCGGGGTTTTTGTCTGGGTGGTAGCGAAGGGCTAGCTTCCTACAAAGATAGCAAACAGATTTTATTACTGGCGACGATCAATGTGTGACTTAGATCACCCAATCTGATCTCATTTTTCAATGTTCTGACAGCTCTGATGAAAGGTGAGATTGGATTGGCTGCTGCATGTAAATAGCTCCTCTGGGAGGAGGTATCTCAGTATTACCGATACGCTTTCTTTATCTCATCCTGCGAGGCGCCTTTCTCCAGCCCTAACACTTGGTACAACGAGGATCCGGTCCGCGACATCCTCCTCTGAGGTTTGGTGGGATCTGCCATGGTGCCCTGGAAGGAACAAAAGTCAGAACGTCAGACAGGCACATCCAAACATGACTTACCTCCCGAATACTAGCAGGCATAGCTAAATGACGGACTGCAGACTGTGTGTGTGCTGGGTGGGGGGGGGGCTAAGGACAGTACTGTGTGTGTGTTTGACAGTACTGTGGGGGGGCAGCGCTGTGGGTGGTGTGTGAAGAGGGGGGCAGAGGACAGTACTGGGTAAGGGGGGGGGGGGCAGAGGGCAGGACTGTGGGTGGTGTGTGAAGAGGGGGGCAGAGGACAGTACTGGGTAAGGGGGGGGGGCAGAGGGCAGGACTGTGGGTGGTGTGTAAAGAGGGGGGCAGAGGACAGTACTGTGTGTGTGTTTGACAGTACTGTGGGGGGGCAACGCTGTGGGTGGTGTGTGAAGAGGGGGGCAGAGGACAGTACTGGGTAAGGGGGGGGGGGCAGAGGGCAGCACTGTGGGTGGTGTGTGAAGAAGGGGGCAGAGGACAGTACTGGGCAAGGGGGGAGGGGGCAGAGGGCAGTACTGTGGGTGGTGTGTGAAGAGGGGGGCAGAGGACAGTACTGGGTAAGGGGGGGGGGGGCAGAGGGCAGGACTGTGGGTGGTGTGTAAAGAGGGGGGCAGAGGACAGTACTGGGTAAGGGGGGGGGGGGGCAGAGGGCAGGACTGTGGGTGGTGTGTAAAGAGGGGGGCAGAGGACAGTACTGTGTGTGTGTTTGACAGTACTGTGGGGTGGCAGCACTGTGGGTGGTGTGTGAAGAAGGGGGCAGAGGACAGTACTGGGTAAGGGGGGAGGGGGCAGAGGGCAGTACTGTGGGTGGTGTGTGAAGAGGGGGGCAGAGGACAGTACTGGGTAAGGGGGGGGGGGGCAGAGGGCAGGACTGTGGGTGGTGTGTAAAGAGGGGGGCAGAGGACAGTACTGTGTGTGTGTTTGACAGTACTGTGGGGGGGGGGGGGCAGCGCTGTGGGTGGTGTGTGAAGAGGGGGCAGAGGACAGTACTGGGTAAGGGGGGGGGGGCAGAGGGCAGCACTGTGGGTGGTGTGTAAAGAGGGGGGCAGAGGACAGTACTGTGTGTGTGTGGGGGGGGGGGGGGGGGGGGGGAGTGGCACTGTGGGTGGTGTGTGAAGAGGGGGGCAGAGGACAGCACTGCGAAGGGGCGGAGGGCAGCACTTTGGGTGGTGTGTGGAGAGGGGGGCAGAGGACAGTACTGTTGGGGTGGGGGGGGGGGCAGAGGCAATATGGGTGGTGTTAGAGGGCAGCACTGTGGGTAGTGTGTGAAGAGGGGGGCGGAGGACATTACTGTTTTACGGTTGGGGGGGGGGGTGAAGAGGGTAGCAAAGGACATTACTGTGGGGGGGGGGGGGGGGGGCGGGCAGAGGCACTGTGGGTGGTGTGTGAAGAGGGGGGCGGAGGACATTACTGTTTTACTGTTGGGGGGGGATGAAGAGGGTAGCAAACGACATTACTGTGGGGGGGGGGCAGAGGCACTCTGGGTGGTGTGTGAAGAGGGGGGCAGCAGACAGCGCTGTGGGGGAAGGGGGGCTGGCATAGGGCAGCACTGTGGGTGGTGTGAGAAGAGGGGAGCAGAGGACAGTACTGTGGGGGGTGGGTAGAAGGCAGCACTGTGGGAGGTATGTGAAGAGGGGGGCAGGGAACATTACTGTGGTGGGGGGATATGAAGTTATTTGGTTTTCTATGAAGGTTTCTCCCGGGATAACACAGCAGGACAGGACACAGACACCAGTGCAATCTGAGAGTGAGGGATCCGGGAGGTTTTTCCTAGTACATAATGCTGCGCTCCCCCGGCTCACTGCTCCCCTGGCTCACTGCTCCCCTGCCTCAATGCTGCCCTGGCTCACTGCTCCCTTGGCTCACTGCTCCCCTGCCTCAATGCTGCCCCGGCTCACTGCTCCCTTGGCTCAATGCTCCCCCGGCTCACTGCTCCCCTGCCTCAATGCTGCCCTGGCTCACTGCTCCCCTGGCTCACTGCTCCCCCGGCTCACTGCTCCCCCGGCTCACTGCTCCCCCGGCTCACTGCTCCCCTGCCTCAATGCTCCCCTGGCTCACTGCTCCCCTGCCTCAATGCTGCCCTGGCTCACTGCTCCCCTGCCTCAATGCTGCCCTGGCTCACTGCTCCCCTGCCTCAATGCTGCCCTGGCTCACTGCTCCCCTGCCTCACTGCTCCCCCGGCTCAATGTGCAGTGACGAGCTTTCTTTCAGGACAAAGTCGATGTAACGTGTTGTCAGCTGGAGATTCCTATCCTTGCACGTTGCCTCGCACGCTCCCAGGTCGTGGCTGGAGGGTTCCAGCAATGTTTGCATATCATTTTCCTGCGGTGACACGCATACTGCTGAAACTACTGCTCTCCTCACCACGTGACAACCAGAGGTGTCTGCAGATGGATTTTAGGTGGAGTATAGACATGTCTAGCCACCAGCTGATAACAGCGCCCTTGATGATATCAGTGCAGCCCCATGGAAGTGGGTACAGCGGACAGGAAGGGTGACAACATTGCCCTAGAGCATGGCTTGAAAAATTAGCTTTGAATCTAGGAGCCAGCTAAAAAAGTTAGTAGCCAGTTTTTTTTGTCTTTTTTTTAACTAACAAAGCTTTATTTTCAATGGAAAAAAAAAACCCTCTCTCTTCCGTAGCCCTGATGTGTATGTTTACAGATGCATGACAAAGGTTTACACACGCAGCATACACGGAGGTGCGGGTATGTGAAGAAGAAGAAAACATTTTCTAGCTCTGCTGAGGGTAAGTAGCAGAGATAAATATTTTTGTTGTTTTTAGATGTTAAAAAACTTGCCTACAGGGCACTTTCACCCCCTTCGTGCCCAGGGCCAATTTTCAGCGCGGTCGCACTTTGAATGACAGTTTCGCGGTCATGCTACGCAGTACAAAAATGACATTTTTATCATTCTTTTGAGACAGATAGAGCTTTATTTTGCTGGTATTTAATTACCACTGGAACTAAACAAAAAAAGACCGAAAATTGTGAAAACATAAATGTCTGTCGGAAAATTTTGCAAATAAGTAATTTTTTCTTCCTCACTGAAGTGAACTGATGAACTGCACTAATGGGCTCCGATAGGCCGCACTGATGAACTGCACTAATTGGCTCCGATAGGCCGCACTGATGAACTGCACTAATGGGCTCCGATAGGCTGCACTGATGAACTGCACTAATGGGCTCCGATAGGCTGCACTGATGAACTGCACTAATGGGCTCCGATAGGCTGCACTGATGAACTGCACTAATGGGCTCCGATAGGCTGCACTGAGGAACTGCACTAATTGGCTCTGATAGGCCGCACTGATGAACTGCACTAATTGGCTCCGATAGGCTGCACTGAGGAACTGCACTAATGGGCTCTGATAGGCTGCACTGATGAACTTAACAAACGGGCTCTGATAGGCTGCACTGATGAACTGCACTAATGGGCTCCGATAGGCTGCACTGATGAACTTAACAAACGGGCTCTGATAGGCTGCACTGATGAACTTAACAAACGGGCTCCGATAGGCTGCACTGATGAACTGCACTAATGGGCTCTGATAGGCTGCACTGATGAACCGCACTAATGGGCTCCGATAGGCTGCACTGATGAACTGCACTAATGGGCTCTGATAGGCCGCACTGATGAACTGCACTAATGGGCTCCGATAGGCTGCACTGATGAACTTAACAAACGGGCTCTGATAGGCTGCACTGATGAACTGCACTAATGGGCTCCGATAGGCTGCACTGATGAACTGCACTAATGGGCTCCGATAGGCTGCACTGATGAACTGCACTAATGGGCTCCGATAGGCTGCACTGATGAACTGCACTAATGGGCTCCGATAGGCTGCACTGAGGAACTGCACTAATTGGCTCTGATAGGCCGCACTGATGAACTGCACTAATTGGCTCCGATAGGCTGCACTGAGGAACTGCACTAATGGGCTCTGATAGGCTGCACTGATGAACTGCACTAATGGGCTCTGATAGGCTGCACTGATGAACTTAACAAACGGGCTCTGATAGGCTGCACTGATGAACTGCACTAATGGGCTCCGATAGGCTGCACTGATGAACTTAACAAACGGGCTCTGATAGGCTGCACTGATGAACTTAACAAACGGGCTCTGATAGGCTGCACTGATGAACTTAACAAACGGGCTCCGATAGGCTGCACTGATGAACTGCACTAATGGGCTCTGATAGGCTGCACTGATGAACCGCACTAATGGGCTCCGATAGGCTGCACTGATGAACTGCACTAATGGGCTCTGATAGGCCGCACTGATGAACTGCACTAATGGGCTCCGATAGGCTGCACTGATGAACTGCACTAATGGGCTCCGATAGGCTGCACTGATGAACTGCACTAATGGGCTCCGATAGGCTGCACTGATGAACTTAACAAACGGGCTCTGATAGGCTGCACTGATGAACTTAACAAACGGGCTCTGATAGGCTGCACTGATGAACTTAACAAACGGGCTCCGATAGGCTGCACTGATGAACTGCACTAATGGGCTCTGATAGGCTGCACTGATGAACTGCACTAATTGGCTCTGATAGGCCGCACTGATGAACTGCACTAATTGGCTCCGATAGGCTGCACTGAGGAACTGCACTAATGGGCTCTGATAGGCTGCACTGATGAACTTAACAAACGGGCTCTGATAGGCTGCACTGATGAACTGCACTAATGGGCTCCGATAGGCTGCACTGAGGAACTGCACTAATGGTCTCCGATAGGCTGCAATCAGGAACTGCACTAATGGTCTCCGATAGGCTGCACTGATGAACTGCACTGAAGATCAGTGCCCTGATTATCAGTGAAAATATGTCTGTCAGAAATGCTGGTTACCGGCAAGTCTGTTTACAATGTGATTAGCTGTGATTGGACACAGCTGATCACATGGTAAAGGGCCACTGTGATTGGCCCCTTACCTCGATCACAGAGTGCACCCGATGCATGCCCCTGGAGTATGCAGGGGGGGCCAGGGTTCTGGGAAGAAGTCAATAGATGCCCTCCCAGACCTATCCGACTGCACTGTAGCCATCATTCAGCTATAGAGTTGTCAGCAACTGGTTACGCCTGGGCTGGCAAAGGCCCAGGGATCAGGACACAATTTCTAGCCTCCATGGCGACTTGGTGCCTGGGATTTGTGGGGCCCTGCCTTAAAGTGAATAGTGATGCTACAGCGTTGTCATCCTGTTGAAGGAAGTAGAAGAACAGTCTTGCTGGCAGGATCAACATTTACTCTCGGTACATTGCTGATGAACTGAGCCAAAACGTATGGAGAACCATTGCATACGTTTGCAGCCTGTATTGTATATCTTTTTGCAGTGTGCGCATAGTTAACCTCTAAATAAAAAAAAAGCATATAGAAAATGTTGAGGCCTCAACAGCCACACATCAAATGGGACCCTAGGGTTCCTCCAGAGGTTGCTAGGGGTTCCTTGATTAGTGAATAATTTCTGACACTCAGATAAGTAACCAATGACAACAATGAACTTTTTAGGTGTCTGTAAGGGGGACATTTTTCCCACTGACCACCATTGTGAGAGACATTCTTCCTACTGACCACCATTCTGAGGGACATTCTTCTTGCTGACCACCAATGTAAGGAACATTCTTTCCACTGACCACCACTGTGAGGGACATTCTTCTCACTGACCACCAATGAAAGGACATTCTTCTCACTGACCACCAATGTAAAGGACATTCTTCTCACTGACCACCAATGTAAGGAACATTCTTCTCACTGACCACCAATGGAAGGAACATTCTTCTCACTGACCACCAATGTAATGGACAGTCTTCCCACTGACCACCAATGTAATGTACAGTCTTCCCACTGACCACCAATGGAAGGACAGTCTTCCCACTGACCACCAATGGAAGGACAGTCTTCCCACTGACCACCAATGGAAGGACAGTCTTCCCACTGACCACCAATGGAAGGACAGTCTTCCCACTGACCACCAATGGAAGGACAGTCTTCTCACTGACCACCAATGTAATGGACAGTCTTCTCACTGACCACCAATGTAATGGACAGTCTTCCCACTGACCACCAATGGAAGGACAGTCTTCCCACTGACCACCAATGGAAGGACAGTCTTCCCACTGACCACCAATGGAAGGACAGTCTTCCCACTGACCACCAATGGAAGGACAGTCTTCCCACTGACCACCAATGGAAGGACAGTCTTCTCACTGACCACCAATGTAATGGACAGTCTTCCCACTGACCACCAATGTAATGTACAGTCTTCCCACTGACCACCAATGGAAGGACAGTCTTCCCACTGACCACCAATGGAAGGACATTCTTCCCACTGACCACCAATGGAAGGACAGTCTTCCCACTGACCACCAATGTAAGGACATTCTTCCCACTGATCACCAATATAAGGGACATTCTTCCCACTGACCACCAATATAAGGGACATTCTTCCCACTGACCACCAATGTAAGGACATTCTTCCCACTGACTACCAATGTAAGGACATTCTTCCCACTGACCACCAATGTAAGGGGCATTCTTCCCACTGACCACCAATGTAAGGACATTCTTCCCACTGACTACCAATGTAAGGGGCATTCTTCCCACTGACCACCAATGTGAGGGATATCTTCTCACTGTCCACCAATGTAAGGGTCATGTATTCAGGTGCAGGGGCTAGTGATGAGCTCCAATGCCTCATTACTGAAAATAATCAGTAGGTATAAAACGATTGAACATTTTGGAGGGCTGAAAGTTTATTACTTGCAGCTGGATGGACTCTATAGGTCAATGTGAAATTAGAGCTCAGCTAAACTACAAGAGCGCATTTACCAGCGAATACCTTTGGATGAGAGTGAAGTGATAAACACCCTTCTGCCCCGTGCTGCGTGCTCAGGATTCAATCGCTCTGAGCAAGTAAACATAACAAAGTCCATTTTTACGTATGGAGAAAAAGTACCATTCGGCACCATATACTATTATTAGGAGAGCCATTTCCTTGTTGGGCTTTGCTATATGTCTCTGGAAGGAAGCTGAACTCGGGGCAAAGGGCTTCTAGGGAATTTACAATGTAAGTTATCTATTACTCATAGATAACGAGGTATCATTACAATAAGGAGGAAGAGGACTTCACCCAGCTCAGAGATCAGCACAGGCACTAGCTGGTAGTAATCACAACCATCCCTGAACAGAAGGTGGAGGCCTTCAAAAAAAAACAAAAAAAAAAAAAAACATCTGTCTTCCACATATAATTCCATTTTAACATGTCTACCCTGACAATCTGACTCCTTCAGCCATATTAACCAAAGAAATAAGACCTATGCAGATTTCCCAACACCAAGGATGGGATCATGTAACCATAAACAGGATGGTTCTACAACCTTCCTACCTCCCAACCGGTTCTTGGATCAGTCAACATCCACACATCCCACGGTGGTTGGATGAAGGTGTTGGTGCTCCCTGTGTGGATATAAATGGAGGGAGTATCTTCCAGATACTCATTAGACCTTACGAAGTGGCTTGGGGAAGTTACGGAACATCATCACCATCACAGAACAAGTCCAGCTGACACACTAGATACACGAGAACCTTCAAAGACACTACTTGCTCCAGGAATATACGGCAACTAATGTCTGTGGCCCTGTTAGATGGTTTTCTGGAGGAGAAGCTTCAGAGATCGTGTGGATCTCCAAATAATTCTTCTGGTTTTTCATTCATGGCAACCATTGAGGGAAAAAAATCTTGAGGAACCCCAGTCTAAAATGGGGTCACCTATCTCATCAGGGTCCTCACTCAACCCATCCCACCCCCTCACTTTAATGTCACAGCCCTCAGAGTTCCCAGACCCCAGTTTTTTTTCACATCAGAGTCCTTTGTCCACCCTCTCTTCCACATTAAAACCTCTCTCCAGATTAAGTTCCCCTCTCCACTTTCACATAATAGTTCTCAGTCCCCCCCCTTCACATTAGAGTCCTCCACTCCCAGCCACTTTTTCATCAGAGTCCTGAATCCCCCCCATCAGAGTCCTCAATCCCCAACCTTTGGGGAAAAAAATCTTGAGGAACCCAGTCTAAAATGGGGTCACCTATCTCATCAGGGTCCTCACTCAACCCATCCCACCCCCTCACTTTAATGTCACAGCCCTCAGAGTTCCCAGACCCCAGTTTTTTTTTACATCAGAGTCCTTTGTCCACCCTCTCTTCCACATTAAAACCTCTCTCCAGATTAAGTTCCCCTCTCCACTTTCACATAATAGTTCTCAGTCCCCCCCCTTCACATTAGAGTCCTCCACTTCCAGCCACTTTTTCATCAGAGTCCTGAATCCCCCCCCATCAGAGTCCTCAATCCCCAACCTTTGAGGAAAAAAATCTTGAGGAACCCCACTCTAAAATGGGGTCACTTATCTCATCAGGGTCCACACTCAACCCACCCTCTCACTTTAATGTCACAGCCCTCAGAGTTCCCAGTCTCCAGTTTTTTTCCTTGTCCACCCTCGCTTTCAGATTAAGTTCCCCTCTCCACTTTCACATCAGAGTCCTCAGTCTCCCCCTTCTTTTCACATCAGAGTCCTGAATTCCTCCCCCCTTATTTTCAAATCACAGTCCTCAATCCCACCCCCTTCTTTTTCACTTCAGAGTCCTCAACTCCCCCCACCCTTCACAACAGAGTCCTCAGTCTCCCCCATGCTCTCCTTTCACATCAGAGTCCTCAACCTCGGTCCCCTCCCAAACACACACACGTCCCTACTTCATTCAGTCGTCAGTCCTCCACTTTCACATCAGAGTCCTCAGACCACTCCTTTCATATCAGTCTTCAGTCCACCCATCCTCCCCTCTGTCACATGAGAGCCATCCGTTCCTTCCCTTCACATCAGAGTCCAAAGTACACACGCACACTTCCTTTTTTTTACAAAATAATCCTACCTCTGAATCTTCACTACAGCATGGCAGTTGGTGGGAGGTGGAGCAGGATAAACAGAACCTCCGTTGCCTCCTGAATGCTGGTTCTGTCAGGAATGTTGCCCATCCTGGATTAGCATCATTCACTTCCATGGTGATGGCCAGCCAACCAACCTGCACCCTGGACATGCCCGACGCTTATCTGCTGCCCACAAATTGAGGCCATTTCATTGGTGTGTCAACAGTAGGTAAAAGTGGGGCAAACAAACCAAAGAGGACACCTCACTGGCCCGGTTGGGAATGAAGTGTCCTCATTGGTTTGTGGGCAGCAGGTAAGGATAGGAGTAGAGTTCAAAGTCACAGACACAAAGGACGAAATTCTGGAGCCTACCAAAGGTACACCTCATTGGGCGAGTGTGGGGGAGGGGGAATTTCTCTGGTGGGTATGAGACTAATCATAAAGAACCTTAAATCAGCCCCCACTTCACATTTGGGACAAAGGCAGCAACAGAAAACAAAGAAAACTACTTCTAGTGAAAGGTTTAGAACCTCCCGCCTGGATTCGTTGACTGAGGGGAGATTTGCCCTCACTTCCTGTACAGGTGAAGCAAAACAGGAAGAGAAGTAAATCTTCTCTTAGGGGATAAAGCCATGAAACATATTTACTGAGCCCAACATCAAACCTATAGTTCTGACTGAAGATTTCCAAAAAGTAAACCTAGCATCTGAAAGAAGGGGAATAATTCTGACCTGGCCCACTGTTGGTGACTCCCAAGATCAAGCCGGCCAAGAATTTTCTGCATTAGACACTTCTGGGTGTGTCAGATGGCTGTGTCACCCACTGTGTCTTCACTCCAGCCATTATGTCACCGAGGAAAACTAGTGATGTCATAGGGAGTCACAGAGGCCTGTGCGAGGAACAGAGGCAACAAACAAACCTGGAAGAAATGGATACAGAGGATTGTTGGCTGGATTGTCTCTAACGGGGAGTGAAGATGGGAGTCACCGGCAGTGACCAGACAATGGTCAAGAAAAAGCGTCTCACCATATCCTAAAACACCCATGCCGAATCTGGTCTGCCAGGCTTTCTCATGTAACCTTTGCACCCAGTGTTGCAGCCAAAAGATGGCAGAACTCGCACCCCTGAACTCTGCAAGCAGCGCGCCTGAACTCCGCGCTCTCTACGCAGCGCGCGCCTGAACTCCGCGCTCTCTACGCAGCGCGCGCCTGAACTCCGCGCTCTCTACGCAGCGCGCGCCTGAACTCCGCGCTCTCTACGCAGCGCGCGCCTGAACTCCGCGCTCTCTACGCAGCGCGCGCCTGAACTCCGCCCTCTCTACGCAGCGCGCGCCTGAACTCCGCCCTCTCTACGCAGCGCGCGCCTGAACTCCGCCCTCTCTACGCAGCGCGCGCCTGAACTCCGCCCTCTCTCTGCAGGGCACGCCTGAACTCTGCAATCTCTCTGCAGGGCACGCCTGAACTCTGCAATCTCTCTGCAGGGCACGCCTGAACTCTGCAATCTCTCTGCAGGGCACGCCTGAACTCCGCCCTCTCTCTGCAGGGCACGCCTGAACTCTGCAATCTCTCTGCAGGGCACGCCTGAACTCTGCCCTCTCTCTGCAGGGCACGCCTGAACTCTGCAATCTCTCTGCAGGGCACGCCTGAACTCTGCACTCTCTCTGCACGTAGCGCACCCCTAAACCCCACACTCTATATGTAGCACACTCCTGAACTCTGCACGTAGCGCACCCCTAAACCCCGCACTCTATATGTAGCGCACCACTGAACTCTACACTCTGTACGTAGCACACTCCTGAACTTTGCACTCTGTACGTAGCACACTCCTGAACTCTGCACTCTGTACGTAGCACACTCCTGAACTCTGCACTCTGTACATAGCGCACCCCTAAACCCCACATTCTATATGTAGCACACTCCTGAACTCTGCACGTAGTGCACCCCTAAACCCCGCACTCTATATGTAGCACACTCCTGAACTCTGCACGTAGTGCACCCCTAAACCCCGCACTCTATATGTAGCACACTCCTGAACTCTGCACTCTTTACGTAGGACACCCCTAAACCCTGCACTCTGTACGTAGCACACTCCTGATCTCTGTATGTAGCATAATCCTGAACACTCCTGATGTGGCTGAAGATCCTTGTTGAGGACATTTCCTGTTATAGGGTGACAACATTCTGTCCCTGTCTACCAATTCCCCTCCTAGGTTGACACCCTGTCACATGGGACAAATGAAACTTTCAAAGAAGCATCACCATCAGGAAGCTGAGAAATGCCGTGCAGCCATCTCATATAGACAGGTCAACAAAACGTGGATGCACGAATCCCAACACATAAAGAATACCCACCAGCAGCCTGACATGAAGAGGTCACCACTCGGATAATGAACACTGATGAGTTAGTTCTAGCTGTCAGGTGTTGTCACCTCATTGGGGGGGACGCTTGTTATTGATTGAGGTGATGAATCCTCAGCTGGTCACTCTGGGGGAGCTGGGCTGTTACCTGCCATCTGTCCTGAGATGAAAGCCGTCTGGCAGATAAAGGCGGCTGTAATCTGCCACACAGGAGGAAGCGCCCTCTGAACTCGGCCTACACTAATCTGATTATCTGATAAATAACACCACACAAAGTACACAGCACTGTGCACCCTGAATGACCCCCACACTTTCCTTCCCAAAGACAGACCTGCCCATATGTGGGCACAATGAATGACCCCCACACCATCCTTCCTGGAGGCAGACCTACCCATCCGTGGGCACCATGAATGCTCCCCGCACAGTCCTTCATGCAGACCTACACGTACATGGGAACCATGAATGATCACCACACTATCCTTTCTAGAGACAGACCTTGTCCATGGGCACTCTCAATAACCCCCCACACTGTCCTTATCAGAGACAGACCTACCTGTCCTTGGGCACCATGAATGACCCCCACATTGTCCTTCTCAGAGACAGATCTACCAGTCTGTGGACACCATGAATGACCACCTTACCGTCCTACTCGGAGACAGACCTACCCGTCCGTGGACACCATGAATCACCCCCACAACATCCTTCCTGGTGACAGAACTACCCATCCGTGAACACTATGAATGAGCACCACATTGTCCTTCTCGGAGTCTGTGGATACCATGAATGACCACCTAACCGTCCTTCTCAGAGACAGACCTACCCATCCGTGGACACCATGAATCACCCCCACAACATCCTTCCTGGTGACAGAACTACCCATCCGTGAACACCATGAATGAGTACCACACTGTCCTTCCCGGAGACAGACCTACCCATTAAAGGGCACCATAAACTATGCCCACTCCATCCTTTGTGGAGACAGACCTACCAGTCCATGGACACCATGAATGACCCCCTCACTGTTCTTCCTGGAGGTAGTCTTACCTGTCCATGGACACCATGAATGATCCCCACACAGTCCTTACCAGGGACAGACCTACCTGTCCTTGGGCACCATGAATGACCCCCACACTGTCCTTCTCGGAGACAGATCTACCAGTCTGTGGACACCATGAATAACCACCTTACCGTCCTTCTCGGAGACAGACCTACCCATCCATGGACACCATGAATCACCCCCACAACATCCTTCCTGAGTCCGTGGACACCGTGAATGACCCCCACAACATCCTTCCTGGTGACAGAACTACCCATCCATGAACACCATGAATGAGCACCACACTGTCCTTCCCGGACACAGACCTACCCGTTAAAGGGCACCATAAACGATACCCACTCCATCCTTTCTGGAGACAGACCTACCAGTCCATGGGCACCATGACTTACCCCCTCACTGTTCTTCCTGGAGGTAGTCTTACCTGTCCATGGACAACATGAATGATCCCCACACAGTCCTTCCCAGGGACAGACCTACCCATCCGTGGACACCATGAATGACCCCCACAACATCTTTCCTGAAGGTAGACCTACCTGTTCATGGGCACCATGAACGACCCCCACACCTTTCTTTCCAGAGACAGACCTACCAGTCCATGGGCACTATGAATGACCCCCTCACTGTCCTTCCTGGAGGTAGACCTACCTGTCCATGGGCACCATGAATGATCCCCACACTGTCCTTCCTGGAGACAGACCTACCCATCTATGGACACCATGAATGACCCCCACACCATCCTTCTCGGTACAGACCTACCTGTCCGTGGAGACCATGAATGATCCCCACACTGTCCTTACCCGAGACAGACCTACCGATCCATGGGTACCATAAATGACCCCCCCACCACATCCTTCCTGTTACAAACCTATCTGTTCATGGGCACCATAAATGACCACCACACTGTCCTTCCCTGGGACAGACCTACCAGTCTCAAATATTCTGAGCTCTGTCCATTGTTATGAAGGCACACGGTCCGTGAACTACTAATAGGGTGCTGGACTGATCTGCTCCTGAATTCTGTTTTCAGTTGCTCATGTCCAATTTTCTCCTAGTGTTGCCCCACCAAACCAAACAGCAATAGGAAATATCAATTAAAGAGAACCTGTTATGAGGTGTTCAATATGTATCTCAATCACTTTGGCTAAAAAAACAGATCTGGGTAATGGGAGGCCTACACCTTAACCACACCCCAGCCACCAATCTCCTACAACTCAACCACCTACCTCCTGCACCCCAACCCCCTACTTTCTCCACCTCAACCACCTACTTCCTACACCCCAACCCCCTACTTCCTCCACGTCAACCACGTACCTCCTGCACCCCAACTCCCTCCACCTCAACCTCCTACTTCGTCCACCTCAACCACCTACCTCCTCCACCCCAACCTCCTTCTTCCTCCACCTCAACCAGCTACTTCCTACATCCCAACCCCCTACTTCCTCCACCTCAATCACCTACCTCCTACACCCCAACCTCTTACACCCCAGCACCCTACTTTCTCCACCCTAACCCCCTACTTCCTATACCCCAGCCTCCTTCTTCCTCCACCTCAACCACCTTCCTCCTATACCACAACCACCTACCTCCTACACCTCAACCCCCTACCTCCTCCACCTCAACCCCCTACCTCCTACACCCAAACCTCCTTCCTCTACCACAACCCCCTACCTCCTACACCCAAACCTCCTTCCTCTACCTCATCCCCCTGCCTCCTACACCCAAACCTCCTTCCTCTATCTCAACCAGCTACCTCCTACATCCCAACCCCCTACTTCCTCCACCTCAATCACCTACCTCCTACACCCCAACCTCTTACACCGCAGCACCCTACTTTCTCCACCCTAACCCCCTACTTCCTATACCCCAGCCTCCTTCCTCCACCTCAACCACCTTCCTCCTATACCACAACCACCTACCTCCTACACCTCAACCCCCTACCTCCTCCACCTCAACCCCCTACCTCCTACACCCAAACCTCCTTCCTCTACCTCATACCCCTACCTCCTACACCCAAACCACCTTCCTCTACCTCATCCCCCTGCCTCCTACACCCAAACCTCCTTCCTCTATCTCAACCAGCTACCTCCTACATCCCAACCTCCTACTTCCTCCACCTCAATCACCTACCTCCTACACCCCTACTTCCTCCACCTCAATCACCTACCTCCTACACCCTAACCCCCTATGTCCTCCACCTCAACTCCCTATTTCCTCCACCCCAACCCCCTACCTCTTACACCCCAACCCCCTACCTCTTACACCTCAACCACTTACCTCCTACACCCCACCCCTCAACTCCTACAGCCCAACCCCCTACTTCCTTCACCTACCTCCTCCACCACAATCCCCTACTTTCTCCACCTCAACCACCTACCTCATACACTCCAACCCCCTACATCCTTCACCCCAACCTTCTTCTTCCTCCACCTCCACCACCTACCTCCTACACCCCAACCCCCTTCTTCCTCCACCACCTACCTCCTACACCCCAGCCCCCTTCCTCCACCACCTACCTCCTAAAACCCAGCCCCCTTCCTCCACCACCTACCTCCTACACTTCAGCCCCCTTCCTCCACCACCTACCTCCTACACACCAACCCCCTTCTTCCTCCATCACCTACCACCCTACAACCCAACCCCCTACTTCCTACACCTCAACCACCCACTCATCTACACAATCCACTTCCTCCATTTCAGCCACCTACAATTGTGCTCAAACATTTGCATCCCCTGGCAGAAATGGTGAAATGTTGGGATTGATATTGAAAATAGGATTGATCATACCAAAAAACTGTCTTTTATTTAAGAATAGTGATGATATGAAGACATTTATTTTCACACAGTTGTCTGGCTCCTTTTTAAATTATAATAATAGAAGAAATCACCCAAATGGCCCTGAGCAAAAGTTTCCCTCCCCGGGGATGTCTGGCCTTGGTACAGACACACAAGGTGACACGCAATGTTAAAATGGCAATTAAAGGTGATATTTCCACATCTGTGGCTTTTTAAATTGTCAGTTTGTTAGCTCTCATGTGGATGCACTGAGCAGGCTAGATACTGAGCCATGGGGAGCAGGAAAGAACTGTCAAAAGACCTGCGTAACAAGGTAATGGAACTTTATAAAGATATAAAACGATATATAAAAATATATCCAAAGCCTTGAATATTCCAGTCAGTGCTGCTCAATCACCTATTAAAAATGGAAAGTTCGGGGATCTCTTGATACCAAGCCAAGGTTAGGTAGACCAAGAAAGATCGCAGCCACAACTGCCAGAATTGTTTGGGATACAAAGAAAAAAAAAACACAGGTAACCTCGGGAGAAATACAGGCTGCTTTGGAAAAAGACGGTGTGGATGTTTAATGAAGCACAATACAATGATACTTGAACAAAAATGAGCTGCATGGTTGCGTTGCCAGAAGGAATCCTTTACTGCACCAATGCCACAAAAAAGCCCGGTTACAATATGCAACACCTTGACACGCCTCACAGCTACTGCCACACTGTATTCTGGAACGGCAAGACCAAAATAGAGCTACAACCATATGCGCTATGTTTGGAAAGGGGTCAACAGCTACAAGAATACCATCCCCACTGTGAAGCATGGCGGTGGCTCACTGATGTTTTTGGGCCGTAAGAGCACTAAAGGCACGGAGAATCTTGTGAAAATTGATGGCAAGATGAATGCAGCATGTTATCAGAGAATACTAGCAGACAACATGCATTCTTCTGCAGGAAAGCTGCACTTCGGACGCTCTTGGACTTTCAAGCACAACAATGATGCTAAGCACAAGGCCAAGTTGACCCACCAGTGGTTACGGCAGAAAAAGGAGAAGGTTCTGGAGTGGCCATCACAGTCTCCTGACCTTAATATCATCGAGCCACTCTGGGGACATCTCAGATGTTCATACAAGACGACCGGAGACTTTACATGACCGTGTGTGTTGGCACTATGGAAACCACCTCCTCCTCCTCCACCATGTACATTAAGTGGTCTGCATAGATGAAGGATCTCACCTTCTCCATACAAAACAGATGGATACCGCCCAATCCATGAGATCTGATTGGATGAGGTGAACTTCCATACAAGATTACCTGAACATGAAAACAGCATGGTAGGTGACTTCGGGGGATGGGGGGTGATATGGAACCAGCACTCACCTCACTTGTCCCTTCTATAGGGGTATAACCTCTTCACACCTACCTCCCATCCACCTACCTCTTCCTTCCTCCCAACGATCTTTTTCATCCACCTCCTCACCTACCTTTTTCTTCCTCCCATCCTCTCACCTACCTCCTCCACCGTCCCACCCAACTCTTCCTCCAATCTCTTTCTTCCTCCCATCCATCTCCTCCATCCGCCCACCCACCTTCTCCACCTACCTCCACCAACCTCTTTCTTCCTCCCATCCTCTCACCTACTCCCTCCATCCTCCTATCCACTTCTTCCACCGTCCCACCCACCTCTTCCACCGATCTCTTTCTTCCTCCCATCCACCTCCTCTATCCGCTCACCCACCTCCTCCACCTACCTCCCTTCCTCTCATCCACCGATCTTTTTCTTCCTCCCATCCACCTCCTCCATCTGCCCACCCACCTCCTCCACCTACCTCTTTCTTCCTCCCACCCACCTCCTCCATTCACCCACCCACCTTCTCTACCTACCTCTCTTCCTGTCATCCTCTCACCTACCTCCTCCACCGTCCCATCCACCTCTTCCACCGATCTTTTTCTTCCTCCCATCCACCTCCTCCATCCGCCCACCCACCTTCTCCACCTACCTCCTCTGTCCTCTCACCCACCTCCTCCACCTACCTCCTCTGTCCTCTCACCCACCTCCTCCGATTCCGATCATCCACAGGGCGCTGCTTCAGGTTCTGTCTCACATAGAGCCACCTACCTCTTCCGTCCTCCACCCACCTCCTCCACCTAACTCCTCCCAATCACCCACCTCCTCCACCTACCTCCTCTGTCATCCCATACACCTACCTCCTTCGTCCTCCCAGCCACCCAACTCCTCCACCTACCTCCTCCGTCCTCTCACCCACCTCCTCCGTTTCCGATCATCCACAGGGCGCTGCTTCAGGTTCTCTCTCACACAGAGCCACCTACCTCTTCCGTCCTCCACCCACCTAACTCCTCCCATTCACCCACCTCCTCCACCTACCTCCTTCATCCTTCCATCCACCCACCTCCTTCTTTCACCCACCTCCTTCATCGTCCCATCCACCCACCTCCTCCACCTACCTCCTCCATCCTCCCACCTCCTCCATCCTCCCACCCAACTCCTCCACCTACCCCCTCCATCCTCCCAACCAAATTATCCGTCTTCTCACCCATCTCCTCCACCTACCCCCTCCATCCTCTCACCTACCTCCTCTGTCCTCTAATCTACCTCCTCCGTCATCCACCTACCTCCTCTGTCCTCTACATCACTGTCACAACTGACCACATAAAGAAGGCAGGGAGGCGAGTACAAAAAGGTGGGTATAGCAGAGATATTTGGGGTGTATGGGTAGATGGGGGGAGTGGGTTCTGCAGTCAAGTAGGTAGGTGGGTGGGTATAGTACTGCAGTCAGGCAAGTTAAGTAGGTGGAGGGGTGCTAGAGTAAAGTAGGTTGGTGGGGGAGGGGACTTTGTAGTCAGGTAGGTAGGTGGGGATTCTGTAGGTAGGTTGGTGGGGGAGGGGACTCTGCAGTCAGGTAGGTGGGTGGGGTTTCTGTGGGTGGGTCTCTGCAGTCAGGTAGGTAGGTGGGTGTTCTGTGGGTAGGTTGGTGGGGGAGGAGACTCTGCAGTCAGGTAGGTGGGTGGGGATTCTGTGGGTAGGTTGGTGGGGGAGGGGACTCTGCAGTCAGGTAGGTAGGTGGGTGTTCTGTGGGTAGGTTGGTGGGGGAGGGGACTCTGCAGTCAGGTAGGTGGGTGGGGATTCTGTGGGTAGGTTGGTGGGGGAGGGGACTCTGCAGTCAGGTAGGTAGGTGGGGATTCTGTGGGTAGGTTGGGGGGGGGAGAGCACTCAGCAGTTAGGTAGGTGGGGATTCTATGGGTAGGTTGGTGGGGGAGGGGACTCTGCAGTCAGGTAGTTAGGTGGGTGGGGATTCTGTGGGTAGGTTGGTGGGGAGGGGACTCTGCAGTCAGGTAGGTCGGTGGGTGGGTGTTCTGTGGGTAGGTTGGTGAAGGAGGGGACTCTGCAGTCAGGTAGGTGGGTGGGGATTCTGTGGGTAGGTTGGTGGGGGAGGGGACTCTGCAGTCAGGTAGGTAGGTGGGTGTTCTGTGGGTAGGTTGGTGGGGGAGGGGACTCTTCAGTCAGGTAGGTGGGTGGGGATTCTGTGGGTAGGTTGGTAGGGGAGGGGACTCTTCAGTCAGGTAGGTGGGTGGGGATTCTGTTGGTATGGGAGAGGACTCTGCAGTCAGGTAGGTAGGTGGGTGTCCGGGGAATATCCATAGTGCAGAAAGCGGGGTCCGGTAGATATCAGTATGCCTGTACTCACACAGCCGGTAGGTGACCCTCCTTCGCCCTGTACCGCTCTGTGTCGGTGGATCCCGGAAGTGCAGCAGTTCACAGTCCCGCCCACTACATTCACCCCCTACTAGGCCGGAATCGGGATTCCTACCACGTGATAGTGCACAACTTTCCAGGACGTCCATGTTCAGTGTGGGCAACTTGCCCTGAAATGCGTACATCGCCCACTGGAGGGCGCCGGTACACAGTCCTCTCATAATGGCCGAGAAGATCTTCATCGCCCCCCACACGACACTACCCAGGGCTGCTGGGAGTTGTAGTCCAATTGGGGACGGTGACGGGACATGCTGGGAGTTGTAGTTCCTCTAGGCAACAGGGAATGGACATGCTGGGAGTTGTAGTCCCTCTAGGGGGTGGTGACAGGACATGGTGGGAGTTATAGTCCCTCTAGGGGACGGTGACAGGACATGGTGGGAGTTGTAGTCCAATTGGGGACGGTGACGGGACATGCTGGGAGTTGTAGTCCCTCTAGGGGACGGTGACAGGACATGGTGGGAGTTGTAGTCCAATTGGGGACGGTGACAGGACATGGTGGGAGTTGTAGTCCCTCTAGGGGACGGTGACAGGACATGCTAGAAGTAATAGTCCCTCTAGGGGGTGGTGACAAGACATGGTGGGAGTTGTAGTTCCTCTAGGGGGTGGTGACAGGACATGCTGGGAGTTGTAGTTCCTCTAGGGGGTGGTGACAAGACATGGTGGGAGTTGTAGTTCCTCTAGGGGGTGGTGACAGGACATGCTGGGAGTTGTAGTTCCTCTAGGGGGTGGTAACAGGACATGCTGGGAGTTGTATTCCTTCTAAAGGGCGGTGACGGGACATGCTGGGAGTTGTAGTTCCTCCAGGGGCCGAGGATGGGACATGGTAGGAGTTGTAGTTCCTTTAGGGGTTGGTGATGGGACATGCTGGAAGTTGTAGTCCCTCTAGGGGGCGGTGACGGGATATGATGGAAGTTGTAGTTCTTCCATGCTGGGAGTTGTACTCCCTCTAGGGAGCAGGAAGGGGCATGCTGGGAGTTGTAGTCCCTCTGGGGGCGGTGATGGGACATGCTGGGAGTTGTAGTTTCTCTAGGGGGCAGGAAGTGACATACTGGGAGTTGTAGTCCCTCTGGGGGCGATGACAGGATATGCTGGGAGTTGTAGTCCCTCTAGGGGCGGGAAAGGGTATGCTAAGGGTTGTAGTCCCTCTAGGGGGCGGTGATGGGACACGCTGGGAGTTATAGTCCCTCTAGGGGGTGGTGACGGGACATGCTGGAAGTTGTAGTCCCTCTAGGGGGTGGTGATAGGACATGATGGGAGTTGTCCCTCTAGGGGGCGGGAAGGGACATACTGGGAGTTGTAGTCTCTCTAGGAGGCAGTGACGAAACATACTGGGAGTTGTAGTCCCTCTAGGGGGCGGGAAGGGACATTCTGGGGGTTGTAGTTTCCTCTAGGGGGCGTGAAAAGACATGCTGGGGGTTGTAGTCCCTCTAGGGGGTGAGGAAGGGACATGATATGAGTTGTAGTCCCTCTAGAGGGCAGTGATGGGAGACACTGGGAGTTGTAGTTCCCTGTAGGGATCGGCGAAGGGACATGCTGGGGGCTGAAGTCCCTCTAGGGGGCGGGGAAGGGACATGATGGGAGGTGTAGTTCCTCTAGGGGCCGGTGACAGGACATGGTGGGAGTTGTAGTCTTTCTAGAGGGCAATGAAGGGACATGCTGGGAGTTATAGTCCCTATAGGGGGACGGTGATGGGACATGCTGGAAGTTGTAGTCCCTCTAGGGGACAGGGAAGGGAAACGGTGGGAGTTGTAGTCCCTCTAGGGGGGGCATTGCCAGGACATGCCGGGAGTTGTAGTCCCTCTAGATGCAGTGACGGGACGTGCTGGAAGTTGTAGTCCCTCTAGGGGGCAGTGACAGGACATGATGGGAGTTGCAGTTCCTCTAGGGGGTGGTGATGGGACATGCTGGGAGTTGTAGTCCCTCTAGGGGGTGGTGATGGGATATGCTGGGAGTTGTTGTCCCTCTAGGGAGCAGTGATGGGCATGCTGGAAGTTGTAGTCCCTTGAGGGGCTGGTGCAGGAACATGCTGGGAGTTGTAGTCCCTCTAGGGGGCGGTGAAGAGACATGCTGTGAGTTTTAGTCCGTCTATGGGCCGGTGACGGGAGATGCTGGGAATTGTAGTCCCTCTAAGGGGTGGTGTCAGGACATGCTAGGGGTTGTAGTCCCTCTAGGGGGCAGGGAATGTTGGGGGTTATAGTCCCTCTAGGGGTGGTGACAGTACACACTGGGACTTGTAGTCCCTCTAGGGAGCGGTGACAGGGCATGCTGGGAATTGTAGTCCCTCTAGTGAGAAGTGATGGGGCATGCTGGAAGTTGTAGTCCCTCTAGGGGGCAGGTGCAGGAACATGCTGGGAGATGTAGTCCCTCTAGGGGGCAGTGATGGGACATGCTGACAGTTATAGCTCCTCTAGGAGGGGGGGGCGATGAAGGGACATGCTGGGAGTTGTAGTTCCTCTAGGGGTGGTGACGGGACATGCTGGGAGTTGTAATCCCTGCAGGGGGCGGGGAAGGGACATGCTGGGAGTTGTAGTTCCTCCAGGGGTGGTGACGGGACATGCTGGGAGTTGTAGTACCTCTGGGGACGGGAAGGGACATGCTGGGAGTTGTAAGCCCTGTAGGGGACGGGGAAGGGACATGCTGGGAGTTGTAGTTCCTCTAGGGGTGGTGACCGGACATGCTGGGAGTTGTAGTACCTCTGGGGATTGGGGGGGCATGCTGGGAGTTGTAGTCCCTCTAGGGGGCGGTGATGGGGCATGCTGTGCTCTGTAGTCCCTCTACTGGGCGGGGAATGGACATGCTGGGAGTTGTAGTCCCTCTAGGAGGCAGTGATGTGGCATGCTGGGAGTTGTAGTCCCTCTACTGCGCAGGGAAGGGACACGCTGGGAGTTGGTAGTCCCTATAGGAGGCAGGGAAGGAAGATACTGCTGGTAGTAGTCCCTCTAGGGGGCGGTAAAAGGACATGCTGGGAGTTGTAGTCCCACTGGGACCCCTGTGCCCCTCTATTGTACCTCCTGCTTGGATACTGATCTTACGGACAGCGCAGAGCCCCGCCCAATCACACCCCCCTCCGCTCCCTATGGCCTTTCTTGTGCAGCGGGGCGGGGTCTACTCTAGGGATCCTCCCCTCTCTCCGCCCCCGGCTGTCAGCGGTGTTTGCTGTAAATAAAGCTGTGTGTTGACGGAAGTGCCGGGTGAAGTGGAGGAGTAAGATGGCGGAGGGTGGAGGAGAGGATGGCGGGTCCCCGCTATGTATGATCGTGCTGGGCATGGCGGGCTCCGGGAAGACCACCTTCACTCAGGTAGATGTGAGGGGGGAGGGGAGGAGTCCTGTGTGTGTCCCCGCCCCCGCTCCTCTGTAGACCGGTTCTCTTCATACAGATTCACCGGTGGGGGAGGGAAGGAGGACCTGTGCGAGCTCTCCCCGCCCCCTCATGTGACGGCTCTGGACCAATCAGGGAGGGGGCACGTGATCACCGTACCCAGACGTACCGGCTGTTGTAGAATGAAGCACTGTGATTGGCTGGGATGTGACTTTGTTCTCCTCTTCTCCTACAGAGACTCACCTCATATCTCCACGGGAAGAACTGTGCCCCCTACACCATCAACCTGGACCCCGCCGTCCACAACATCCCCTTCCCTGCCAACATAGGTACGTACTACAGTCCCCTCCCCCCCTACGCCATCAACCTGGACCCCGCTGTCCACAACATCCCCTTCCCTGCCAACATAGGTACGTACTACAATCCCCTCCCCCCCTACGCCATCAACCTGGACCCCGCCGTCCACAACATCCCCTTTCCTGCCAACATAGGTACGTACTACAATCCCCTCCCCCCCTACGCCATCAACCTGGACCCCGCCGTCCACAACATCCCCTTCCCTGCCAACATAGGTACGTACTACAATCCCCTCCCCCCTACGCCATCAACCTGGACCCCGCCGTCCACAACATCCCCTTCCCTGCCAACATAGGTACGTACTACAATCCCCTCCCCCCTACGCCATCAACCTGGGCCCCGCCGTCCACAACATCCCCCTCCCTGCCAACATAGGTACGTACTACAATCCCCTCCCCCCTACGCCATCAACCTGGACCCCGCCGTCCACAACATCCCCTTCCCTGCCAACATAGGTACGTACTACAATCCCCTCCCCCCCCTACGCCATCAACCTGGACCCCGCCGTCCACAACATCCCCTTCCCTGCCAACATAGGTACGTACTACAATCCCCTCCCCCCTACGCCATCAACCTGGACCCCGCCGTCCACAACATCCCCTTCCCTGCCAACATAGGTACGTACTACAATCCCCTCCCCCCCTACGCCATCAACCTGGGCCCCGCCGTCCACAACATCCCCTTCCCTGCCAACATAGGTACGTACTACAATCCCCTCCCCCCCTACGCCATCAACCTGGGCCCCGCCGTCCACAACATCCCCTTCCCTGCCAATATAGGTACGTACTACAATCCCCTCCCCCCTACGCCATCAACCTGGGCCCCGCCGTCCACAACATCCCCCTCCCCGCCAACATAGGTATGTACTACAATCCCCTCCCCCCTACGCCATCAACCTGGACCCCGCCGTCCACAACATCCCCCTCCCCGCCAACATAGGTACGTACTACAATCCCCTCCCCCCTACGCCATCAACCTGGACCCCGCCGTCCACAACATCCCCTTCCCTGCCAACATAGGTACGTACTACAATCCCCTCCCCCCCTACGCCATCAACCTGGGCCCCGCCGTCCACAACATCCCCTTCCCTGCCAACACAGGTACGTACTACAATCCCCTCCCCCTTGCACCATCAACCTGGACCCCGCCGTCCACAACATCCCCTTCCCCGCCAACACAGGTACGTACTACAATCTCCTCCCCCCTACACCATCAACCTGGACCCCGTCGTCCACAACATCCCCTTCCCCGCCAACACAGGTACGTACTACAATCCCCTCCCCCTTGCACCATCAACCTGGACCCCGCCGTCCACAACATCCCCTTCCCCGCCAACACAGGTACGTACTACAATCTCCTCCCCCCTACACCATCAACCTGGACCCCGTCGTCCACAACATCCCCTTCCCCGCCAACACAGGTACGTACTACAATCCCCTCCCCCTACACCATCAACCTGGACCCCCCCCCCCGTTCACCAGATCCCCTCCCCCACCTCCACAGTACTGTATGCCCCTCCCCCACCAACATGGCTCCCTATAGGTGGTAGTAGACGGGTAGGCGTGGGCTCCCAGCAGGCAGTAATGATGGTCTCTGTGTCTCTCTGCAGATATCCGGGACACTGTGAACTACAAGGAGGTGATGAAGCAGTATCCTCACCACAGAGGGGGGGGGTATGACAGGGGACACCTGGGAAGGGGGGTTCACGGGGACACGGGCACAAAGGGGGGCTGTCAGTGGGACAGATGGGGGAAGCAGGTGTCCATGGGGGCACAGGGGGGGGTGTTCATGGTGACAAGGGCACAGAGAGGGGCTGTCAATGGGGACAGATATGGGGGAGGGGGGCTGTACTGGGGGACACGAGGGGTCTTTCTATGGGGACACGGGCACAGAGAGGGGCTGTCAATGGGTACATGGTGGGGGGGAATGTCTATGGGGACACGGGCACAGAGAGGGGCTGTCAATGGGGACATGGTGGGGGGGGGGGGTATGTCTATGGGGACACGGGCACAGAGAGAGGCTGTCAATGGGGACATGGTGGGGGGGGGGGGGTATGTCTATGGGGACACGGGCACAGAGAGGGGCTGTCAATGGGTACATGGTGGGGGGGTATGTCTATGGGGACACGGGCACAGAGAGGGGCTGTCAATGGGTACATGGTGGGGGGGAATGTCTATGGGGACACGGGCACAGAGAGGGGCTGTCAATGGGGACATGGTGGGGGGGGGGGGTATGTCTATGGGGACACGGGCACAGAGAGAGGCTGTCAATGGGGACATGGTGGGGGGGGGGGGTATGTCTATGGGGACACGGGCACAGAGAGAGGCTGTCAATGGGGACATGGTGGGGGGTATGTCTATGGGGACACGGGCACAGAGAGGGGCTGTCAATGGGTACATGGCGGGGGGGGGGGGGTATGTCTATGGGGACACGGGCACAGAGAGGGGCTGTCAATGGGTACATGGCGGGGGGGGGGGTATGTCTATGGGGACACGGGCACAGAGAGGGGCTGTCAATGGGGACATGGCGGGGGGGGGGGGTATGTCTATGGGGACACGGGCACAGAGAGGGGCTGTCAATGGGGACATGGTGGAGGGGGGGTATGTCTATGGGGACACGGGCACAGAGAGGGGCTGTCAATGGGTACATGGTGGGGGGGTATGTCTATGGGGACACGGGCACAGAGAGGGGCTGTCAATGGGTACATGGTGGGGGGGTATGTCTATGGGGACACGGGCACAGAGAGGGGCTGTCAATGGGTACATGGTGGGGGGGAATGTCTATGGGGACACGGGCACAGAGAGGGGCTGTCAATGGGTACATGGTGGGGGGGAATGTCTATGGGGACACGGGCACAGAGAGGGGCTGTCAATGGGGACATGGTGGGGGGGGGGGGGTATGTCTATGGGGACACGGGCACAGAGAGAGGCTGTCAATGGGGACATGGTGGGGGGGGGGGGGGTATGTCTATGGGGACACGGGCACAGAGAGAGGCTGTCAATGGGGACATGGTGGGGGGTATGTCTATGGGGACACGGGCACAGAGAGGGGCTGTCAATGGGTACATGGCGGGGGGGGGGGGGGTATGTCTATGGGGACACGGGCACAGAGAGGGGCTGTCAATGGGTACATGGCGGGGGGGGGGTATGTCTATGGGGACACGGGCACAGAGAGGGGCTGTCAATGGGGACATGGCGGGGGGGGGGGGTATGTCTATGGGGACACGGGCACAGAGAGGGGCTGTCAATGGGGACATGGTGGAGGGGGGGTATGTCTATGGGGACACGGGCACAGAGAGGGGCTGTCAATGGGTACATGGTGGGGGGGTATGTCTATGGGGACACGGGCACAGAGAGGGGCTGTCAATGGGTACATGGTGGGGGGGTATGTCTATGGGGACACGGGCACAGAGAGGGGCTGTCAATGGGTACATGGTTGGGGGGGGTATGTCTATGGGGACACGGGCACAGAGAGGGGCTGTCAATGGGGACATGGGGGGGTATGTCTATGGGGACACGGGCACAGAGAGGGGCTGTCAATGGGGACATGGTGGGGGGGGGGGGTATGTCTATGGGGACACGGGCACAGAGAGAGGCTGTCAATGGGGATATGGTGGGGGGTATGTCTATGGGGACACGGGCACAGAGAGGGGCTGTCAATGGGTACATGGCGGGGGGGGGGGGGGTATGTCTATGGGGACACGGGCACAGAGAGGGGCTGTCAATGGGTACATGGCGGGGGGGGGGTATGTCTATGGGGACACGGGCACAGAGAGGGGCTGTCAATGGGGACATGGCGGGGGGGGGGGTATGTCTATGGGGACACGGGCACAGAGAGGGGCTGTCAATGGGGACATGGTGGAGGGGGGGTATGTCTATGGGGACACGGGCACAGAGAGGGGCTGTCAATGGGTACATGGTGGGGGGGTATGTCTATGGGGACACGGGCACAGAGAGGGGCTGTCAATGGGTACATGGTGGGGGGGTATGTCTATGGGGACACGGGCACAGAGAGGGGCTGTCAATGGGTACATGGTTGGGGGGGGTATGTCTATGGGGACACGGGCACAGAGAGGGGCTGTCAATGGGGACATGGGGGGGTATGTCTATGGGGACACGGGCACAGAGAGGGGCTGTCAATGGGTACATGGTGGGGGGGTATGTCTATGGGGACACGGGCACAGAGAGGGGCTGTCAATGGGGACAGAGATGGGTACATGGGGGGAGGGGGGCTGTACAGAGGGATGGGGGGTATCTATGGGAACACGGCACAGGGGGGGCATGTCTGGTGTGTGTGTTCGGTCAGTGTTGGTTTCCTGAGCTCTCCCCAGATATGGACTGGGACCGAACGGTGGGATTGTCACGGCCCTCAACCTCTTTGCGACGCGTTTCGATCAGGTGAGTGTACCCCCCCATCCCCCACCTTGGTTCTTCCATTCTCTGCACCCCTGTCCCTTTTATAAGATGTCTAGTTTCCTTTCCTCAGGACCCCCATAGTAGTCACCTGTGTAGGCCGGGGGGACAGTTTCAAGGGTTTTTTTTGTTTTTTTTTTTTGTTCCTTGGGGTGACGTTCCTTTGATGTGATTGGTTTCCTGGAGTCACATGGTAATGGTGATCTTGTTCCAGGTGGTGAAGTTCATCGAGAAGAGGCAGAAGAACTGTCGGTGAGTGATCCACCAAAACCGGAGGGCCTTCTTACACTCAACACAATTGCTTGCTGCTGTCTGCTTTTCTTCATGGCCTGCTCAGGGGCTGGCAATGGAGGAGGGAGGGTGGTCTGCTTGGGGGCTGACTACGGAGGAGGGAGGGCAGGTGGCGGCCTGCTCAGGGGCTGGCAATGGGGGAGGGCGGGTGGCCTGCTCGGGCTGGCAATGGGGGAGGGCGGGCGGCCTGCTCGGGGGCTGGCAACGGAGGAGGGAGGGCGGGCAGCCTGCCTGCTTGGGGGCTGGAAACGGGGGAGGGAGGGCGGCCTGTTCGGGGGCTGGAAACGGGGGAGGGAGGGCGGCCTGTTCGGGGGCTGGCAACGGAGGAGGGAGGGAGGGCGGCCTGTTCGGGGGTTGGCAACAGAGGAGGGAGTGCGGCCTATTCGGGAGCTGGCAACGGAGGAGGGAGGGTGGGCGGCCTGCCTGCTCGGGGGCTGGCAACGGAGGTGGGCGGGCGGCCTACTTGGGGGCTGGCAAC
Source organism: Staurois parvus (assembly GCF_062004578.1). Lineage (NCBI taxonomy): Eukaryota > Metazoa > Chordata > Amphibia > Anura > Ranidae > Staurois > Staurois parvus. The sequence goes on from NW_028318977.1 coordinate 1,067,383, forward strand.
GGAGGAGGGTGGGAGGGCGGCCTCTTCGGGGGCTGGCAACAGAGGAGGGCTGGCGGCCTGCTCGGGGGCTGGCAAGGGAGGGGGGCAGGCGGCCTGCTCGGGGGCTGGCAATGGAGGAGGGAGGGCAGGTGGCCTGCCTGCTCGGGGGGGGGGGGGGGGCTGGGGAGGGAGGGAGGGAGAGCAGCCTGCTCGGGGGCTGGCAACGGAGGCGGGCGGCGTGCTCAGGTGGCTGAGGTAGGTGCGCTGCTCGGGGGTGGGCACTGGATGTTGTAGAGAACCCAGGATGTCATGTGACCACCTAAAAAGGATTTTAAAGATTTCTGGAAAAAGTGGGAGGGGAAGTAGGGGAGGCTGGTTAGCCTGGTTTTGGGCATTTCCTATTGGCTTCTGTCTGCTGGCAGGCAGAATAGAATTTAGAATGTGATGATTTGCTCCTCCCATGTGCCCGCCCTAGCGGAGCTGCTGCCATTTTCTGATGTCCTTGTCACACTGGTAGACCGTCCTCTGACTATACTTCTCTCCATCCTGTAGGTACGTTGTGATCGACACCCCGGGGCAGATCGAAGTCTTCACATGGTCGGCCTCCGGAGCCATTATTACAGAAGCCTTGGTGAGTTCCAGGGGGAGCCCCTCCCATTGTGGTTAGGTCATCACTGGGTCCCTGTGCTACTCTATGCAACGTGGTAAGGGAAGGATGGACATCAGATTGAAAGGGGCCCCAGCCAGGACCACTGTCTGCAGTGAAATCTCTGGGCTTCCTCCTGATCTGGGTCGGGTCTTTGCTTTGTGCTCCGCTATCGGTGAATATTGTGCTCTGTGCTGATGGCTGCGCTCTCCTCCAGGCCTCCTCCTTCCCCTCTGTGGTGGTCTATGTGATGGATACCTCACGCAGCGTCAACCCCGTCACCTTCATGTCCAACATGCTGTACGCCTGCAGGTGAGTGTAAAGATGGGGGGGCGCAGGTGACACGGGATGGCAGCATGGAGGGAAGGGGGGGCACACTGTGGTAACAGTGCTGAGCTGTGGTGCGGAAGTTGGGGGGTGATGATGGAGGGAAGGGGGGGGGGTGATGTGATGGTGGAGGGAAGGGTGGGGGGTGCGTGCTAAAATTGCAGAGGGAAGGGGTAGTGAGAGAAGGGTGGAGGGAGGAGTGGGGGGTGTGTGTTATAATTGCGGAGGGAAGGGTGGGCGGTGATAGAGGGAAGGGTGTGGGGTGCGTGCTATAATTATGGAGGGGTGGGGGGGTTGATGGCGGAGGGAAGGGGGGGGTGATGGCGGAGGGAAGGGGGGGGTGATGGTGGAGGGAAGGGGGAGGGTGCGTGCTGTGATGGTGGAGGGAAGGGTGGGGGGTGCGTGCTATAATTGCAGAGGGAAGGGGGGGGTGATGGCAGTGCAGAGAGAAGGGGGGGGGGGGGGGTGATGGCAGTGCAGAGAGAAGGGGGGGGTGATGGCAGTGCAGAGAGAAGGGGGGGTGATGGCAGTGCAGAGGGAAGGGGGGGGTGATGGCAGTGCAGAGGGATTGGGGGGGTGATGGCAGTGCAGAGAGAAGGGGGGGGGATGATGGCAGTGCAGAGAGAAAGGGAGGGGGGGTGATGGCAGCGCAGAGAGAAGGGGGAGGGGGGGTGATGGCAGCGCAGAGAGAAGGGGGAGGGGGGGTGATGGCAGCGCAGAGAGAAGGGGGAGGGGGGGGGTGATGGCAGCGCAGAGAGAAGGGGGAGGGGGGGTGATGGCAGCGCAGAGGGAAAGGGGGAGGGAATGGGGGGTGACGTGATGGCAGGGCGGAGGGAAGGGGGGTTGGCGGTGTGGAGGAAAGGGGGGGGGGGGTGATGATGGTGTGGAGGAGGGGGGGGGAGGAGGGGGTTGGGCTGCGAATGATGTCACAGAAATATGTGCTGTGTCTTCTTCTCTTCCAGCATCATGTATAAGACCAAGCTGCCCTTCATTGTTTGTCATGAACAAGGTGGGTATTACATGTTGGACCCCATAGGACTCGTGGTAACCCGCAGTCTGTACTCCTGTTGTCACCTCGTAGAGGGGAAGAGGTTCAGGCAGAGTGATTGAGGGTCCTCAGGATGGGCTCCTATGTGTTGTATCTGGTGGTGGGGATGGCATTACGGCCGTACAATGGAGGGTCCTCGGGATGGTCTCCTATGTGTTGTTATCTGGTGGTGGGATGGCATTACGGCCATACAATGGAGGGTCCTTAGGATGGTCTCCTATGTGCTGTATCTGGTGGTGGGGATGGCATTTACGGCCGTACAATGGAGGGTCCTCGGGATGGTCTCCTATGTGCTGTATCTGGTGGTGGGGATGGCATTACGGCCGTGCAATGGAGGGTCCCCAGGATGGGCTCCTATGTGCTGTAATTTTCAAAATAAGTGAGCGCTTGAAAACAGCTAATATAAAATCCCAAAGTAAAAGAAGAAAACAGCAGCTGAACACCAAAGAGGTACCATATGAACCTTCTCAATAAAATGCATACAAGGGAGAGGTGCAGCGCTAGCTATATGAATATACTTATATATCTGATAAACATACATATAAATCAATAAAAAGTGCTATTAAAGTGCAGAATGGTGACTAAATGATGAATTCAGTCCATAACGTGCTCAGAATTCAGAGAGTCCTTTAAGAGCTCCAATCCCTGGATTCGTGGATGAGGTGAATAAAAGGTAAAATTGCGCACTCACCAAATGCGCAATTCAAATGCGCATTCAAAGCTGATATTCCGAGGTCACCATATGGATCTGGTCAGATCTGGTCACAGAAAGCCCTCCGCCACCTGGTAGTGTACTCCACACTTAGAGGAAAAGGCCGCTCTGCAGATGTAAAGGACTCCCAACAGAGCCCAAAGAACAAAGGAGGCCAAATAGTGTGATACCAGATAGGTAAGGGGTATTTATTCCCAAAAACACACAGTAATATACAGGCAGAGGCAGGAAGGATACTGACCCATACAGTGGATATGTAATGGATGGCCGCCGGGGCCCTCGTGGCGCCGGTCGGCGTGACGTCACACTGCTTGTAGGGAGCGGCTACAAGCAGTGTGACGTCACGCCGACCGGCGCCACGAGGGCCCCGGCGGCCATCCATTACATATCCACTGTATGGGTCAGTATCCTTCCTGCCTCTGCCTGTATATTACTGTGTGTTTTGGGAATAAATACCCCTTACCTATCTGGTATCACACTATTTGGCCTCCTTTGTTCTTTGGGCTCTGTTGGGAGTCCTTTACATCTGCAGAGCGGCCTTTCCTCTAAGTGTGGAGTACACTACCAGGTGGCGGAGGGCTTTCTGTGACCAGATCTGACCAGATCCATATGGTGACCTCGGAATATCAGCTTTGAATGCGCATTTGAATTGCGCATTTGGTGAGTGCGCAATTTTACCTTTTATTCACCTCATCCACGAATCCAGGGATTGGAGCTCTTAAAGGACTCTCTTGAATTCTGAGCACGTTATGGACTGAATTCATCATTTAGTCACCATTCTGCACTTTAATAGCACTTTTTATTGATTTATATGTATGTTTATCAGATATATAAGTATATTCATATAGCTAGCGCTGCACCTCTCCCTTGTATGCATCCTATGTGCTGTGTCTGGTGGTGGGGATGGCATTACGGCCGTACAATGGAGGGTCCTCGGGATGGTCTCCTATGTGTTGTATCTGGTGGTGGGGATGGCATTACGGCCGTACAATGGAGGGTCCTCAGGATGGGCTCCTATGTGCTGTATCTGGTGGTGGGGATGGCATTACGGCCGTACAATGGAGGGTCCTCAGGATGGGCTCCTATGTGCTGTGTCTGGTGGTGGGGATGGCATTACGGCCGTGCAATGGAGGGTCCTCAGGATGGGCTCCTATGTGCTGTATCTGGTGGTGGGGATGGCATTACGGCCGTACAATGGAGGGTCCTCAGGATGGGCTCCTATGTGCTGTGTCTGGTGGTGGGGATGGCATTACGGCCGTGCAATGGAGGGTCCTCAGGATGGGCTCCTATGTGCTGTATCTGGTGGTGGGGATGGCATTACGGCCGTACAATGGAGGGTCCTCAGGATGGTCTCCTATGTGATGTATCTGGTGATGGGGTTCAGGCAGTGTGATGGAGGGTCCCGAGATTGGAGTGCTGTCTATTCTTGTTTCTGTTGGTGGGATTGGGATTACGGCCGTACAATGGAGGGTCTCCAGGATGGTCTTCTGTGTACTTCTCATCTGTGGTGGTGGGGATGGGATTTGTGACGTGCGATAGATGGTCCCCATGATGGGGTCCTATGTATTTCTCTGATGGTGGGGATGGGATCCAGGCAGTAATAATCTACTTTTTTTTTTTTTTTTTAGACAGACATAATCGATCACAGCTTTGCAGTAGAGTGGATGCAGGACTTCGAGACGTTCCAGGACGCTCTGAATCAGGAGACATCGTATGTCAGTAACTTGACGCGATCCATGAGCCTAGTCCTGGATGAGTTCTATAACGCACTGCGGGTAACGTGCTTGTTGTATGGGCATTGTGTGTGCGCCATGTTTGTTTTTGTGTGAGCGGCCAGGCACAATCCTAACACAGTCCTGACACTCCATCTACATTCTTGGCTCTCCTCAGGTGGTTGGCGTGTCGGCAATGACTGGAGCCGGGATGGACGAATTTTTTGTCAAGCTTACAGAAGCAGCGGAAGAATATGAGAAGTGAGTGATACGAGGTGGTCCGTATACGGCAGCCAAACTCGGCAAGGACCCCTTTGGGTATGGGGTACATAATGGGCCTCTTCCTCATTGTCAGGCCCACCACTTGGAGACGCTTTTAACGAGTTTTTGTAAACTACTTTTATAACGAATTTTAAGTAGATCTAGCCAAAAGATTTTTTTTTTTCTTTTTCTTCTTTCCTGTTCTGAGGGACAAAGGAAGTCTTTAAACTTTTGGATTACACAGCCGCCTAGGGGAGGATACAGAAACTGGAAAATAAAATTGTTTGTAGGCCACTCAAAGGTAACCCTTCTTGCTCCCAGCATGGCCTGATCCACCAAATTTAGTAGATCTCCATTTGGCCTTCTGAAGTCTTCCGGCTCAAGGTGTCCTTGCCGCAGTTTTGCAGCAGAACAGATTTCCAGGGGTTTTACTCCCAACTTGTTCACTGTTCCCAAATCCAAAAGGGGGCATCTGCCCCCATCTTGCTCTAAGGCAGTCTTTCTCTACCTTTTTTTACCCTCGGGGAACCCTTAGAATAATTTTCAGGTCTCCAGGGACTCCTATTAACACTAATCCATTGGTGGTCCTTGGGAAAATGCCCCTTACAGTGGTGGTGGTCAGTAGGAAGTTTTCTCCCCTTACAGTGGTGCTCAGAATGTCATCCTTGCATCCATGCCATGTGATCTTGGACCTAGAACTATTCATGTACCATCAGATGGGTGGTGAGGTAGCCACAGCTCAAGGAACCTCCAGCCACCACTTGAAGGAACCTTGGTTGAGAATGTCTGCTCTTAAGGTATTCCACATGGAATCCACCACATCCGTCACGGCCTCCGTTTAAGCAAGGACACTTTCCAGCTTTGAGGATGCTTACTTTCATGTCCCCATCTTTCCAGTACATCAGTTTTTTTAAACCTTTGCTTTGGGTCCCCTTCATGACCAGTTTGTGTTCCTACCCTTCAGTCTCTCATCTGAACCTTTGGGTATTCACAAAGCTGCTGGCACCTGTATCGGCCCTGCTATGTTCTTGTGGCATCCCCATTGTTTTGATATTTAGATGACCTCGTGTTGAGAACAGTCAGCATGGGTTCTGTTGGACAATGTGACTGTATCGATGTTTCAGGTGGATCTGGTACCTGGTAGCTCATGATCTGGAGAATCTGGGTCTAGTCCTGGACACGGCTTAGGCCAGAGTAGTCCTTTGACAGGAGAAACTTTGGACTAGCATGGGAATGCTTAATTCCAGGAATTGACCAACTAAGAATCCTGTGTCTGATGGTGGCCTCTTTCAAAGAGGCTCCATTTGCCCAGTTCCACTCCAGCCCTCAAGAACTCAACTTTCTGTCATGGTGGGACAAGTCCATCTGTCGTTTTTGGAGAGGCTGATTTGTCTGTTGCTGAGGACCAGGGTTTCTCTGGCTTGGTGGCTCAGGCATCCATTTCTGGAATTGAAGTCGTTCCTTTCCATGAGGGCTATCTGTTGGTGCATTGGACTTGGTTGTCAGAGGAGTTCAGTCAAATCTCTCATATCCTGATCAACATCCAGGAATGTCGGCAGCCTCTGCTGCATTGAACCATCCTAATGGATCCTAATCTGATCCAATTTCAGTTGGGAAATGTTTTGGCGGTGCATACCTTGATCATTGGGAAGGAATTAGAAGTCTCGATGAGGCAGCTCCTGTCCAGAGCAGAACTTTACGTGTCGGCCTTGGCAGATGTGTACGTTGCAGATGTAGACAGTTGTCAGATTTCACCACCTGGCAGCGCCTGGTCGGGGTGGTGACCACTTCACCCAGAGGTATCTCTATCAAAGGGGAGGGACACTGGCTGTGGACTTCTTTTATTATTATTATTATACAGGATATATATGGCGCCAACAGTTTGCTCAGCGCTTTACAATATAAAGGGAGACAATACAGTTCAATACAAGAGGGATAGGAGGGCCCTGCTCCTTGGAACTTACCATCTAGGAGGGAGGGGCTGGCGGTACAAAAGGTAGTAACTGTGGGGGATGGACTGGTAGGAGAAGAAGATTCCATTATTAGCTGAGGGCAGGATAGACTTCCCTGAAGAGAGAGGTTTTCAGAGATCGCCTAAAAGTGAGCAGAGTAGGCGATAGTCCTATATATCTGGGTAGAGAGTACCAGAGGATGGGGGAAGCTCTGGAGAAGTCCTGGAGACAAGCATGGGAGGAGGAGACAAGGGAGCTAGAGAGCAGGAGGTTGTGGAAGGAGCGGAGAGTACGGTTTGGGTGATATTTGGAGACAAGATCGGTGATGTAATTTGGGGCAGAGTTATAAATGGCTTTATTAATTAACTGTTAATGGTTTGAATTTTATCCGTCGGGCAATGGGAAGCCAGTGGAGCGATTGGCAGAGAGGGGTGGAGGCCACTGAATGGAGACCAGTGGAGGGATTGGCAGAGAGGGGTAGGGGACACTGAATGGAGGCCAGTGGAGGGATTGGCAGAGAGGGGTGGAGGCCACTGAATGGAGGCCAGTGGAGGGATTGGCAGAGAGGGGTGGAGGCCACTGAATGGAGACCAGTGGAGGGATTGGCAGAGAGGGGTAGGGGACACTGAATGGAGGCCAGTGGAGGGATTGGCAGAGAGGGGTGGAGGCCACTGAATGGAGGCCAGTGGAGGGATTGGCAGAGAGGGGTGGAGGCCACTGAATGGAGACCAGTGGAGGGATTGGCAGAGAGGGGTAGGGGACACTGAATGGAGGCCAGTGGAGGGATTGGCAGAGAGGGGTGGAGGCCACTGAATGGAGGCCAGTGGAGGGATTGGCAGAGAGGGGTGGAGGCCACTGAATGGAGACCAGTGGAGGGATTGGCAGAGAGGGGTAGGGGACACTGAATGGAGGCCAGTGGAGGGATTGGCAGAGAGGGGTGGGGGCCACTGAATGGAGGCCAGTGGAGGGATTGGCAGAGAG